>NC_045543.1:71671608-71901608 GCF_009769535.1 Thamnophis elegans | reverse complement strand
AGGGAAAAATTTGAAAGTCACCCCTGATTAGATCCTGTGGATGCATCTATCAGTTTGCTGGAAGGAGCCTTAAAGGCTTGAGCTGAAGGATTTCGGCTCCCCTTGGCTGAAATGGCTGAAGCTCATCAGAGGAGGGACGGAAAGGGGAAAGGGTGTGGCCACAGCCCAGCCACACATATAAAGGGACCGTCAGGACACAAAGCTGGAGAGAGGCCGAACTGTTCCGAATATACTATACTCACTAAATCAACGCTATGGTAAACAACACAGCTCAATTCCAATGCAATGTCACATGAAATAATTAAATCAAAATGAGAATAAATCAAAATCTATGAAAATTCGATATAACAATGCAATCGGAAACATTGAAATGGAATTATGAAATATTTAGTATAGCGTGTGTTGCTTTTAGGTCCACCAGATGGTGCTGGTTTTCAAAAAAGCATGTTTTTACAAAAAAGCATGTTTTTACCTGTCACAGGTGTGACAGCTATGTAATATACATATATAAAAACATTCACATATTTGAATGCAACATTGTGTCAAAATTTCAAAGCAATTGGTGAAGAACTTTCAGAGATTAGCCATTTTGAACAAACAATCATTACATTTTTATTTATATAGATTGCTGCCATTCCTTTCTCCATCCAGAAACAGAAAAACTCTTCTTGAGTATAAGTCTGGATCCAACCTCTAGAGGAATATAATTTTCTATTAAAATTTATAAATGGCTCAGTTATTTCCCCATTAGACTGTGTAAGTGATTATTATCTTATTTATGAGTAGAAGGAATAATGTATGGTTTCAGCTTTTACTGCAACTAATTAATCTTCTGGATTTTGTGCAAGTCTTGTTTAATCTCTACTTTGCATGCACATTTATTGCAAACCTTTGGATGCATATTGAGGAGGATCTAGGGGTGTTTAGTGATTGTAGTTCAAGTAAGTCTTCCTCTTAAATTTAGGCTGCCAATAACTTTGTGATACAGGTTGGACTTTGAATTGATGAATCGTTTGAAGTCATTAGGTAATTTTTTTGGCCAAACTGAGGATTCCTCCATCCCTGATCAGCACTCTAATATTGCCTTCCCTAATCTGGTAGCTTCTAGAAAGTGCTGCATTCTCAGATATTAATGGCCCTGCTGGCAAAGGATTCTGAGACTTGAAGTCCAACACATCTGGAGGACATCAGTTTGGAGGAAGACTGAGTGACATGGTGGGCTAGACGTTAAGAATCTCAACTCCCACTCGGAAGATTGAGAGTTCAATCCTAGATAGTGGCATATGCTTCTCTCTTAGGGCGCAAAGAGACATGGCAAATTTGCCATATATGGATTAGAAATTAAATAAATAAACAAACTTCACAGGATCTGCTCCTTTCCATTCCCTGCCAGCTTTTGCATATCACAGCTCCAAGCTCATTTTATATGGCTTGCTTCCCACTAATTTGATGAGATGGGGAAAGAATAAGCAAGGATTGGTGGGAAACATAAATAGATCTAATATTTTTACCTTTCTCTTGATTATTAATTAGCAGCTAACAACATTGCAAGTGAACATGCATGATTCACAGTCAGATCAGTTGGATCTACTGATGCCTTCAATGAAAATTTAAAATTTTGGAGCATGTACTAATTACCTACATTTATTTTTATTTATTTATTTGCTTCTGTATGTATGTGCACTGTTGAGTCAGTGTTGACTCCTGGCAACTGCCAAGACAAATTCCTGCAGTTTTCTCAGCAAGAGTTTCTATGTGATATTCTAATTTATTAGCTAAGATTTTCAAATGGACATATTTCTTCATCCATTTGGAGGCCACATGGAACTCATTATGAGTGTACAATTTGTCTTTTTTTTTAAAAAAATAACCTGGCTTTAGAACTATTGGCTTGTTTTATTAAGCCCCTCAATGACATTTGGCTTATTAAGATAGCAAGAAGCAAAATATATATTATTACCATATATTTATCAATAATATTATAGGCTTTATTGATAATACCTACTTAATAAAACCAGTTTGGATCAGGGGTGAAATCCAGCAGGTTCTGACAGGTTCTGAAGAACCAGTAGCAGAAATTTTGAGTAATTTTGAGAACTGGCAAATGCCACATCTGGCTGGCCCCAAAGTGGGATGGGAATGGAGATTTTGCAATATCCTTCCCCCAGGAGTGGGGAGGGAATGGAGATTTTGAAGTATACCTTCCCCCACCATGCCCACCAAGCCACGCCCACAGAACCGGTAGTAAAAAAAATTGAATTTCACCACTGGTTTGGATCTAGTGGTTAAGATATCAGGCTAGAAATTAGGAGATTGTGAATTCTACTCTCACTTTAGGCATGAAAGACACTGGGGGTCTTTGGGCCAATCACTCTCTCAACAATGTCAGGCTTAGGAGCAGGGGTGGTATTCACTTACTTTCCCTACCGGGTTACAAATGTGAGCATGTGCACTGAGGCACTTGCTTTGCTTGTACATGCCCAATCCACACATGTGCTTGGTCTTCCGCACATGCACTTTGGCTTGAAAACATGCCTAAATAGGATAGAATAGAGCCAGGACAGTTGGGCAGGCCCACCCACGATTTCCACTACCAGTTCGGGTGAACCGGTCTGAACTGGCTGAATACCACTTTTGCTTAGGAGAGAAGCTAGTTGATCATTCCTGTGGCATCCAATTGATTCATACAGAAAGCAGACCTTGCATTTGTGGGATAATACTAGGAAGAAAAAGAAGTTAATTCTCACTGTTCTTTACCAAAGTATATAGATTTTGTATGGTACATTTCCACTGACAGAATATTTGTAGCTCGGGGTTGAATTGTGGAATCCTTGGCGGTCTCTGAGCCTGGTGGTTGACTTGCAGATGTTTTCATTATCCAACTGCATAGCATCATTAGTACTAAAAGGGACTGGCGTTTGCTATATAAACAGAGAGTAAGCCCCACTCCCTTTTGGCACTGATTATGTACCTAGTTGGATAATGAAATGTCTGTAAGAATACAACGAACCTCAGAGAGCACCAAGAACCCCACAACTCTTTTCAGGTAATTCCATTCAAAAGAATTTATCTTCTTTTATAAGATCACTTACGTTTAGGAGTGCTTTGCCTTGCCCACCCTCTCATGGTTGTGGGGATGCCAGTGAACAGTTTCCCACCAGGAGAAGCAATCATTACATCCATTTGTACCTTTTAAAGATACCTGCTGGTCTCACTCACCTCACAAAATATCTTTAGGTAATCATCCAGATTTAAGAAAAAATCACATGCCCCCACAAAGGGAGTAAAAAAAACCAGACAGGATGCCAAGCTTGCATTCTGCCTCTTAGCCATTTCTTCTACAGTTATGTCAACCCTTCTTTAAATAGCTGTTCTAGCCATGTTGGAAGTATACTCCAAAAAGCTTAAAACAACCCTTTTACAATCTTTAAGAAAGTCAAGCCCAGGAATAAAAGTACCACAAAAAACTCCAGGGGAGGAGAACTCCAGAGAAGCTCAGTCTACAGACAGAAAGTCTGGGTGTACTGGTAAGGCTTATAATATTACAAGCTTAACCTAGAGGCAGTTTTAAGTGAAAACACTTAAAACAGCAGGGCAATTAAGATAACAATTAGGCTAGAAATACAGGATACCAGAATGTTTCCTTCCTGCCTCCCTTGCAAGATTAGCTCTGTAAAGTGGGAAAAGATTTCTTTCAACAACCAGTTCTCCAAACTGCTCAGAAAATTAACATCCAGTTTGGGAGAAGCAGTCCTAACCGGTAGCAGCCTACCTCTGAAAAGACCATATTGTCGTCCAAAAGTTTTGAGTAACTGAAATTTTGTGTGTAAAATATTAATTAGCAATGAATTGATCAAAGCCACTCAGAGTCACCCAATGAATTAAAAATCACACATTGAATTGAAAGCCACCCAGAATCACCTTCTAAAGGAGATGGGCAGCAGAGAAATGATTGAGTGAGTGAGTGAGAGATTGAGTGACTGAGTGACCAAAGCTACTTTTTTTCTCATGAACTCCAGAAAGAAGGCAAGTCAACCAACCAACCAACCAAAACAAAACTACCAGAATCAAACATACCTAACTTATTTTAAAGACATCCTGAAACATAACAGATTTGGAGGGGAAGGGGTAGAAAGATCAAAGTTTATTTTCCAGGAAAACAAAACCATTTGGAACACTGGAAAATGGAACCATGTTAAGTTTATGCTAGAACAAATGATACATCCATGTGGAAGACTGCAAAACAGTCCAAAAGAGACAGAGATGAAGCATTTCTTCCTTTACCAGTTTGGCAAAACAGATCAGACGGAAGAACCTTTGAGGCAATGTAGCTATCACCACAAATGAAATGCTTTTATATAATATATCGTGTTGCAGTGAGAAATGGGGGAAAAAACCAGCAAGAGAAGATCTTGGGTGTCACACACTGCTGAGAAGCTGGAAATTTGTAGGCAAACAGCAAAATTGTAGGCAAACAGCAAAAGAGAAAAGAAAGTTATTTCAGCGCCTTTAATCTGTACATTCCATTTTTATTTCAGATTCAATTTGCCTGCAAAGGGAGGGGGGAAGAGAGGTGATATGTCTTGTTTGTTTTTTAAGAGATGTGCTAAATGGCAAGGAAATATAGAACACAGGGGAGAGTTAGGAGAGCTCTTAATTCATAGCCCTGGCATGCAGTAAATCTATTCCTTGAGCAGGTTTATTTCTTTTATCAAGTAGGATTTCATCTAATGGATGGCACCCCTATAAAATGGTGAAGGGGTTGTGACTAATGGCACAATGGGCGTAACTCATCACAGGGATGAAAAAGTAAAGCAAACACAATTTTAGCAACAGCTTTGCAAAAAGGGGAAAAATTAGTAAGGGCAACCCCTCAAAAGGCTTATCTTGCAAATATGACCTGAGTTTTTCTCTTCCTTGAATACTAAAAAAAAACATCTCTACCATCACATGATACAAGTTCTTTAAAAAGATGAGGAAGGAAATCAGGAGACCTATTGCAAGTAGCCAATCAGGTATTAAGAAATGATTTCCTTTGTTTTTGATGAGATGAAGGTCAGGTCTGATTTCAAAAGCTTGAAAGGTTGTGGGTTAGGAAAACAATGCTAAGCTGTATCCTTCCTCAGTTTGGTTCCCTTAAGGCATGTTGGTTATAACTTTCCTTGTGCTGAATATCTTGGCCAGATCCTAATATTAGAGAAATTAGTTAACTGTTGTGGCCCAGCAGGAGCCGTTGGAGCTGCCACCAGACTCCGCCAGCAAGGGGCCCTATGAGTCAGCTCTGGAGGATATGGAGGACCCTGGACAGGGTTCTGACTCCGAGCAGGGCACAGAGAGGCTGGTTGGCCATCAGGAGGTGCCTGAGCCTTGGACCAGTAGGGAGGAAACAAGGGAGAGTGATCCGGACTTCAGTAGTGAGTCGTTCCTGGATGCCTGGCACTGAAGAGCTATTAGGCGTCAGGAACAGTTGCGCAAGTACAGGAGGTAATTGCACTCAGCTGGTGGTCATTAGGCTCCTCTCCAGACTATAAAAAGACTGCTTGTGCACACGCTCCTCTTGTAGAAGTCAACACATTGACTAAAAGTTGTAGAACTTTTGTAACTAGCTTGGCAGGCTGGATTGCTGCCAAGGCTTGTCTGAGTTGCTGCCAAGGCCCTTATCTGTTTGTTATGCTTGGCTTTCAGCCACCGAGGTTTTGGTTTCTTGCTAATAAAGTACATTCCAGTTAAGCTTGCCTCGGCATTCGTTACTGGACAGAGGAGGGGGTCAGAACAGTTAGCTAAGCACATCTCAAATACATTACAGGTGATCTTCAACTTACGATTCCAATTGAACCCATTTTTTTTGTTACCATACCATAGAGTTGTTAAATGGGTTTTGTCCCATTTTCCCACCTTTCTTGCCACAGTTGCTAAGTGAATCACTGCACTTGTTAGGTTAGTAACAAGGTTGTAAAGTGAATGTGGCTTCCCCATTGACTTTGCTTGTCAGGGTGTCATCAAAGCTGATCACATGAATCTGGGGCACTGCAACCATCATAAATGTGAACCAATTGCCAATTGTCTGAATATTTCTTACCTCACGATAGGGATGCTGAAATGATTGTAAGTATGAAAAACAGTCATATGTCACTTCTTCAGCACTGTTGTAACTTTGAATGGTCACTAAACAATTAGGTGTAAGTTGAGGCCTACTTGTAGTTCAGATGTTCTACTATGCCCTAAATATTGTGGTAGTTTGAGCCAGCTTATCTTACTTAGCAAACCATGGTCCAATGGAACATTCTGGAGTTGTCCAGAATATTCTATTTCTGGAACAATAGATTTGCATACAACTATCTATCTCCTTTGAAGTAGCTATTGTCTCTTTAAAAGAAGTGCTATCAAATCATCAACATTCTTCCCCCTTCCTTAAAAAAAGCTTCCTTAGAAAAAGCAATGCAGGGAGCCATTGAAATAAGACTATTTCTATCAGTATTTATACAATATTTCCACCAATCTTCTGGCATACTTTATATTTCACAATACAACATACCATTGTGTTCTAATATAAAAATAGCAGAGCACCATGGTAAAATGTAGAAACGGATCCAAAAGTAATACCAGCATAATAAGCAGGATAAAAAGTGCTACAAATGAGGGCAGCTTGTTCTGCCTCAGCTCAGCTTTTTTTTTCTTTATAAATATAATCTTATTGAAGAAATTCTGACAAGGTAAAACAATGTATTATAAAAGAAAGAAAATATGAAAGAATAGGGAATAAGGAAGAAAATGATTTTGACAGTGGTTATAAATTCAACCTCTCTCTGTAATGTTGTGCAGATGTGATGGGATGTAGTATGCAGATGGATGCTCAGGAGGAAAGGGGGGCATTCAGACGAGTAAGAGGCAAGTTCAGTCCAATTACTACCTGTGTTTCTCCTAAAATAGGACCGGGTCTTATATTAATTAAGGCATCAAGGGATGCATTAGGGTTTATTTTCCAGTTAGATCTTATTTTCAGGGAAATACAGTAAAACTAAATGTATCTATCTGGCTGACAATCTCAACTGAGGCTTATTTTGGAGGTGGGCAGGGGTGGAATTCAGCAGGTTCTAACATATTCTGGAGAACCAGTAGCGGAAATTTTGAGTTGTTTGGAGAACTGGCAAATACCATGTCTGGCTGGTCCCAGAGTGGGGTGGGAATGGAGATTTTGCAATGTCCTTCCCCCAGGAGTGGGGTGGGAATGGGAATTTGCAGTATCCTTTCCCTAGGAGTGGGGTGGGAATGGAGATTTTGCAGTATCCTTCCCCTGCCATGCCCACCAAGCCACACCCACCCAACAATTAGTAAAAAAAAATGAATTTCAACACCGGGGTTGGGGCTTATATTATAAGCATCCTAAAAATCATGCTAGGACTTACTTTCTGGTTGGTTCTTCTTTTTGTGGAAACAGGGTATGCATAAGAGAAAGAGAATGAAGACAGACATCCCCCCCCTCAATAGGTCACATAATATATTGTAGATGCAGTTAGTAGAGCATTCAATCTGGCAGGGTTATCAGTGCATGTAACATAGTGCATGTGTGGATAAGATTATCACTCCTGCTGTTAAGCAAAACCAAGCATTTAACAGTGAGTGCCATATGCATGAATCATACAAGTGGCAAGAAAATAGGGGCATAACATAGGTTATGTAGACAGTAAACACAGGGTCAATCAAAATGGATTCAAATGTCTATAAACCAATGAACAGAATATGAGGAATAAACAGGGTGAATTAGAAATTCAAGTAAATGAGAGCAGATATGATATTGTTGCCGTTACAGAAACTTGGTGGGATGAAACCCACATTGGAACATACAGCTAGAAGGATTTAAATTATTTAAAAGGAATAGACCAAATAAAAGAGGAGGTGGCGTTCCACTATTTATAAGAAATAACTATATCTCTACAGAAATAGAGCACAACAATGATGAGAACTATCTTGAATGCATTTGAGTCAATATTAAATGTTGAGGGGGCATGACATTGCCTATTGTCAATACTACAGGCCACCCAACCAAGCAGAGGTAGTAGATGCACTTTTTTGGTAGTCAGCTAACAAAGGTATGTAGGAAGCACACCACAAGAGTAATGGGGGATTTTAACTACCCTAACATCAACTGGGAAACAAACTCTGCACCAAGTGGAAGATCCAACAGGTTCCTAACAAACCTAGCAGACAACTTTGTTTCCCAAAAAGTAGAGAAGGGAACAAGGAGATCAGCCATATTGGACTTAATTCTCACTAATAGAGAGGAAATGATAGAAGGTGTTGAAGCCACAAGAACCCTTGGGGCAAGTGACCATGCAATATTGGAATTCAATGTTATGCAAGCACAAGTAGTAGAACAAAATCAAACTAGAGTCTTGGACTTTAAGAGGGCTAATTTCAATAAACTTAGAAAGAGCTTGGGAAGAATTCCATGGATGAGAATCCTCAAGGGGAAAACAACTGAAGAAGCTTGGAAAATTTTGAAAAATGAGATTACAAAAGCTCAGTCTAGCACAATACCAATGAAGAAGAAAAATAACAGCTCCCAAAAGAAACCAGCATGGCTGCATAAAAAACTCTCTAACAAATTGAAAGACAAAAGAGACAAATATAAAAAGTGGAAAGAGGAGAACAAAACTAAGGCAGAATATCAGCAAATAGTCCGAGCCTGTAAATGAAAGTGAGGAGAGCTAAGGCTCACAATGAAGAAAGGCTTGCCACAAAAGTAAAAAAAAAATAACAAAAAAGCTTCTTTCAACATGTTATAAACAAGAAAAAAGTTAAGGAAATAGTTGACCCATTGCTGTGAGAAAGTGGCAAGAAGGTGACAAGCAACAGGGAGAAAGTAGAACTATTTAACTCTTTTTTTTGCATTTGTCTTTACATAAAGGGATAAAACAGTCCAACCTATCAAAAACAGCAGCACAAAAATCAGATTAGGAACACAAATTGAAATAGGGAAGAAAATGGTAAGTGAGCACCTGTCTACCCTAGACGAGTACAAATCACCAGGACTGGATAGATTACACCCCAGGGTTCTGAAGGAACTGGCAGACGAGATCTCAGAACCACTGAATTATATCTTTCAGAGATCTTGGAGCACCGGGGAATTGCCAGAGGACTGGAAAAGAGCTGATGTGGTTCCCATCTTCAAAAAAGGAAAAAATAGATCTAGGAAACTACAGACCTATCAGCTTGACCTCAATATCAGGAAAGATTCTGGAAAAGATAATCAAGCAATGAATTAGCGAACACCTAGAAGTAGACAAAGTAATAGCCAAAAGCCAACATGGGTTTGTCAAAAACAGATCATGCCAGACTAATCTGATTGCATTCTTTGACAAAGGACAAAATTAGTGGACCAGAGGAATGTCATCAATATAATTGATGTACCTGAGAGACCGCCTCCTGCCGATTACCTCCCATAGACCGATTAGATCTCACAGGTTAGGTCTTCTCCGGATTCCATCTGCCAGCCAATGTCGGCTGGCGACTCCCCGGGGGAGAGCCTTCTCTGTCGCAGTTCCAGACCTCTGGAACGACCTCCCCGTGGAGATCCGGACCCTTACTACCCTCCCAGCCTTCCGCAAAGCCGTTAAGTCCTGGCTGCTCCAGCAGGCCGGGGGGCTTTCGAAATATCCAGCCCCACGTAAACTGTGACTGTTGTGGATTTTAAAGTATTGTTTTGTTTATTTATCCCCTCCCTTGTTTATTGTAAGCCGCCCGGAGTCCTTCGGGAGTGGGCGGCATACAAGACAAATAAACTAAACTAAACTAAACTAAACTAAACTAAACTAAACTAATTTACTTGGGCTTCAGTAAGGCATTTGATAAGGTAGACCATAACCTACTACTAGATAAAGTAGAAGAATGTGAGTTAGACAGCATCACCACCAGATGGATTTGTAACTGGCTGACCAACTGGACTCAACATGTCATCCTCAATGGAACTGCATCTACATGGAGGGAAGTATGCAGTGGAGTACCCCAAGGCTCTGTTTTAGGCCCAGTACTCTTCAACATCTTCATCAATGATTTGGATGAGGGAATAAATGGAGAACTCATCAAATTTGCAGATGACACCAAGCTGGTAGGAATAGCCAACACTCCAGAAGATAGGCTTAAGATACAGAAGGATCTTGACAAACTTGAACATTGGGCACTATCTAATAAAATGAAATTCAATGGTGAAGAGAGTAAGGTTCTACATTTAGGCAAGAAAAACGAAATGCTCAGGTAAAGTATAGGTGGTACCTTGCTCAATAGTAATAACTGTGAGAGGGATCTTGGAATCCTAGTGAATCCTAGAGGGATCTTGGAATCCTAGTGGACAACCATTTAAATATGAGCCAGCAGTGTGCAGCAGCTGCCAAAAAAGCTAACACAGTTCTAGGCTACATAAACAGGGATAGAATCAAGATCACATGAATTGTTAATACCACTTTATAATGCCTTGGTAAGACCACACTTGGAATAGTGCATTCAGTTTTGGTCAACACAATATAGAAAAGATGTGGAGACTCTAGAAAGAGTGCAGAGAAGAGCAACAAAGATGATTAGGGGACTGGAGACTAAAACATATGAAGAACAGTTGCAGGAACTGGGTATGTCTAGTTTAATGAAAAGGACTAGGGGAGACATGATAGCAGTTCCAATATATCAGGGGTTGCCACAAAGAAGAGACAGTCAAACTATTCTCCAAGGCACCTGAAGGTAGAACAAGAAATGGGTGGAAACTAATCAAGGAGAGAAGCAACTTAGAACTGAGGAGAAATTTCCTGACAGTTAGAACAATTAATCAGTGGAACAGCTTGCCTCCTGGAAGTCTTTAAGAAGATGTTGTATAGCCATTTGTCTGAAATGGTATAGGGTTTCTTGCCTAGGCAGGGGGTTGGACTAGAAGACCTCCAAGGTCCCTTCCAAGTCTGCTATTGTATTGCATTGTATTGTAAGATTTTATCTGTAAGTGTGAAAAGATAAAAGAACACAACTTGGAAGAATGTGTCTTTCTTGCTTCAGGGCCTGACATCAGCTCAACTCTCAATGACATATTTATCTTGATACTTTCCTGTACAATCTCAAATGCTCTAAATGCTAACTGGTGTTCTCTGAGCTTGGCTGTTTGTTCTCAGGTTACCTAACTAGGTAATATCTTCGGTGCTAGAAGGAAATGGGATTTGCTCTCTGTTTTTACACAGTACCTTGTCCTGTTGGGGTTGTTTGGATTGTTGTTTTCTCCTTACTAACCAGGACCACAATCAATGATACGTGGGACTATCTGATATAGGGGCTCATGATCTGAATCCTACCTCCTTAATATTGTTTGTGGCTCTCTTATCATTCCTGCCCATTATTTATTGCATTTTATGCCACCCATCTTCGCTATAAGGTCACACTGAGTGGCTTGAAGGTTATAAAATAAATAGAAAAATTAAAATGTATCAAAACATTTAAACTATTTTTTTATGTCAAGCATGTATAAGGTAACAGATATAAGTATTAACATGATTATGAATACAGGAAATGGATACAAATAAATGGGGGACAGTAGGACAGGGACGGTAAACACATTGGTCTGCTTATGCACGCCCCTTACAGACCTCTTAGGAATCGGGTGAGGTCAACAGTAGACAGTCTAAGGTTAAAGTTATGGGGGCTTGTGAATGAAACCACGGAGTCAGGCATTGATCTGTTGCTGAAGATATATTTTCTGCAGTCAAGTTTGGAGCGGTTTGCCTTAAGTTTGTATCTATTGTGTGCTTGTGTATTGTTGCAGTTGAAGCTAAAGTAGTCATTGATAGGTAGGACATTGTAGTGGATGATTTTATTTACTATGCTTAGGTCAGATCGAAGACGGCATAGTTCTAAGTTATCTAAACCCAAAATTTCAAATCTGATGGCATAAAGTATTCTGTTGGGAGCAGAGGAGTGGAGGACTCTTCACGTGAAATATCTCTGGACTCGCTCAATTGTATGCTCTACATGGGGCTGCCCTTGAAGAGCATCCGGCGACTTCAGCTAGTACAGAATGCGGCCGCGCGAGTGATTGTGGGTGCACCTCGGTTTGCCCACATAACACCTATCCTCCGCGAGCTGCGCTGGCTACCTGTTGATCTCCAGGTGTGCTTCAAGGTGCTACTTACCACCCATAAAGCCCTCCATGGTAGTGGATCTGGGTACTTGAGAGACCGCCTCCTGCCAATTACCTCCCTGCGACCTATTAGATCAGTGGTCCCCAACCTTTTTATCACCGCGGACCAGTCAGCCTTTGATAATTTTACCGTGGCCCGCTGAGCGCGCGCAGGGGTGGGGGGGCATCTCTTCCCTGGAGCCTTTGCGCACGGCCCAGGAGCTACCATTATAACTTTCAGGCAGGCCTTCCATAAAAATAACATAGAGGTTAGTCTTTCTTCATCTTTTTTATGTCTATTAAATTTTAATAATTAAAACACTATCAGGATCTAAAGCAGGGGTGTCAAACTCGATATCATTGAGGACCATATCAGGATTGTGTTTGACCCTGTGGGGCTGGGTTGGGCGTGGTCAATTTGACATCACTCGTGTTGTGGCCCGAGTGCTCTGGTTCTCCAGGAAGAAGACGGACACCCCGAACGCCATCACCGCCAAGAGCTGCAATTTAGGCGGCAACATAATCCGGAGCAGCCCCATCGGCGGCTGCAGCAGCAGCAGCAGCAGCCGCCGTCACCGCCACCTCCCTGGTCCCACACGTCCGCCCGGAGATCACGACATGACGCGGGGCACTGACAGGGGAGGCCGGGTTGGTGGTGGTGGTGGTTCGGGGAACAGCCTCTGCGGGAGACAAAAACGGCGGCCGCAGACGAGCCAGGGGAAAGCCCGGCGCCGGCGAGAGCTCGCGGGGAAGAGGAGGGGAGGAAACAACCACCTGGGCTTCTCACATTCCTCGCAGCGAAACCTCGCGACGGCACACCCCCACCAACCGCCTCTGAGAGAGGCTCAGTCCGGTGGCCCGACTCCGCACACCGTCCCAGGCACGCGCCCGGCCACCCCAGCCACCAATTTGCGTGCGCTGCTCAGCAACTGAACGCCCGGCCTTAATTCACGCCCCTTTAGCTTACCTCCCCTACCTCGCCGACCAGCCAGAATACTGATTGGACGACGTTGTCCCGTAGGCCTAGCGACTTTCCCTTAGGCCCCCGGCCGCTGCGCGGCCCGGTGCCAGGTACTCCACGGCCCGGCACCGGTCCGCGGACCGGGGGTTGGGGACCACTGTATTAGATCACACAGATTAGGCCTCCTCCGAGTTCCATCCGCCAGTCAGTGTCGACCGGCAACTACGCGGAGGAGAGCCTTTTCGCTCCGACCCTTTGGAACGATCTCCCCGTGGAGATTCGTACCCTCACCACCCTCCAGACCTTCCGCACAGCCCTCAAGATCTGGCTATCCCGTCAGGCCTGGGGTTAAAGATTATAATCCATCCCCTCCCGAATGATGAATGAATATTGCTTTTATTTTTAATTACGTACTGTTTTTTATGTCATTGTGTGTACTCCCTTCCCTATACGTTGTAAGCCGCCCTGAGTCCCCTCAGGGAAAAGGGCGGCCTATAAATAAATTTATCTACATCTACATCTACATCTAATGTCTGATATGTAGTGCGGGTTCCAGACAGATGACTGTACTCAAGAATTGGTCTAGCAAATGTTTTGTATCCTCTAGTTAGCAGCACAATATTAATTAAACTATACAGATTAATTAAACAAACTATATAAAAAACAAAACTAAGAGGGACTTCATGGGGATGAGGTCTTCTTACCTCATCAATAATCTCCATCAGTGAGCACCTTCTTCAGGTCAACATCGCTCTACATGGGGCAGCCCTTGAAGAGTATTCGGAGACTCCAATCCATCCAGAATGCAGCCGCGCGAGCGATTGTGGGTGCAACTCGGTACACCCACGTGACACCTATCCTCCGCGAGCTGCACTGGCTACCGATCGGTCTCCGGATATGCTTCAAAGTGCTAGTCGTAACTTATAAAGCTCTTCATGGTATTGGACCTGGGTACTTGAGAGACCACCTGCTACCAATTACCTCCCAAAGACCCGTTAGATCACACAGGGTCGGCCTCCTCCGGGTTCCGTCCACCAGCCAATGCCACCTGGCTACTACCCGGGGGAGGGCCTTCTCTGTGGCAGCTCCGGCCCTTTGGAACGAATTCCCCGCAGAGATTCGGAACCTCACCTCTCTCCAGGCCTTCCGGAAAGCCGTCAAAACCTGGCTGTGCCAGCAGGCCTGGGGTTGATGAGTTCCCCTCCCCTCTCGACTTGTATGGTTGTATGATTCTTGTTTATTTTAATCACGTGTATTGTGTTTTATGTTCCCTTTTCCCCCTTTGAGTTGTTCGCCGCCCTGAGTCCCTCCCGGAGAAGGGCGGCATACAAATAAACTAAATCTTAAATCTTGAATGAGGTTATTTGGCTAATAGGCTACCAGGATATTCCAAGGATCAGAACTTAACTCAGAGAAAGGAAATCTTTGTCTTTCTTTTAATGGGAAAATTCACCTTCACAATTTTAAGTCAATTTATGGTGGGTCAGCAAGGATGGTGGTAGATTGGAGTAATTTTTTAAAAAGTGTGTTTTAAGAGTCCCGTCCTTGAGATAGACTTATTGTCTACTTTTATCACACTTTTGCCTACTATAGTATATCATATCCTGCCTTAGCCATGCAAGCTAGCTGGATGACTTTGGGCCAGCCACTCATTCTCAGCTCAGCTCACCTAACAGGGTTGTTATTGTAGGGAAAATAGGAGGAGGAAAGTGTGTTGGACATGTTTTCCACTTGAGTTATTTTTAAGAATAATAAAGGTGGATGCAAATAAAAAGTAATAATAGAAGTTTTACTTGGAATAGCTTACATCCTGCAATGATATCTGTAACACCATGTATAATCTTTACCCCGTCCTTCCACACACAAAACGTATGTATGGTTCCTCATTAGACGAAGGCTATGGTCCATGATTTTTTTCCCAAAATGATCTTGAGTTTTCCTTCCTTACTCATTGCCTAAGTATTCTGTCTCAGAAATACTGGGTGATAGCTTAACTCATTGGTTTCACTGTTACCATTCCCAGGTGAACTCAGCATACAACCTGATGGACTGACACCAAATTGTTCTAGATACCAAGCTGATATCACTCCATTTGCAATCACACAAGATTATTATGTATTTCACATGATAGTAGAATAACAGTTGGAAGAGACCTTGGAGGTCTTCTAGTCTAATCTCCTGCTCAGGCAGGAAACCCTTTGCTATTTCAGACAAATGGTTGTCCGATCTCATCTTTAAAAAAAACTTCCAGTGTTGGCGTATTCACTGGAGGAAAGTTGTTCCACTGATTAATTGTCCTGTCAGGAAATTTCTTGTTAGTTCTAGGTGGGTTCTCTCCTTGATTAGTTTCCATCCATTGCTTCTTGTCTTGCCTTCAGGTGCTTTGGAGTATAGGTTGACCTCCTCTTCTTTGCAACAAACCTTCAGATATTGGAATACTGCTATCATGTCACCCCTACTCCTTCTTTTCATTAAAACTAGATATACCCACCAGCCATTCTTTATATGTTTTAGTCTCCTGTCCCCTAATCGTCTTTGTTGCTCTTCTTTGCTAGTTGCTAGAGCAGGGCTGCACTTTTATGTCATATAATTGTAGTTATAAAATTAAATATAAATTGTTGTCAAATTATGACCACAATGGAGCCCAAAATTTCTGTGGATAAGTGAAACATTTGTTAAGTGAGATTTGCCCCATTTTACGACCTCTCTTGCCACAGTTGTTGAGTGAATCACTCCAGTTATTAAGCTAGTGATCCAGTTGTTAAGTAAATCTGGGTTCCCCATTGACTTTGCAATGGGGTACGTCACAAAAGGTAATCACATGATCCCTGGACAGCGCAGCCATCATAATCGTCACCATGTACTGTAACCATGCAATGGTTGTAAGTGTGAAAAACAGTCATACTGTAAGTCACTTTTTTTAGTTCCATTGTAACTTCAAACAGTCACTAAATGAACTGTTGTGTCGAAAACAACCTATGTACACATCCCAGTAAAACCTTTCCTAAGCAGTGGTAGACAGATGTATAGAATTGCTAGGCCCCAGGTTCCCAGGGTATTTCTGTGCCAGGAGACAATTTTAACCATCAGAAGGGACAATGTATCCCTTTGTCATTGCCATAAGATTGTCAGGATATCTATCTCCCCTATGTGTCCTTTCGTGCCTTTAGGACTCAAACAAATGTAAATCAGGAGATATTTTTTTTTGAGTTATGGCTCTTGACGATTCACAAGGTAATCTTGCAAACACAGCAGTGAAATATATAGGTTGCAAATTGCTTAAGTGACATCTTAGCTATTACTTTAAATTATTGTTGCAGTGCATTTCCTTTTTACAGTATTTCAACTTGATTATACTTTAAAACTTTTATCTTTCTCAAAATAAATACTTTGTGCCTTTTTTTGCCTTTTTCTGCTTTGTTTGGGCTCTGCGTGGCATGAAAGATTTTAATCACAGAATAATCTAATCTTTAAAGAAGCAACATGTGCTCCATGTTTCCAAATCCGTTGGTAATGGGGTCAATAGAGAATTATGGGGAAATATGCCCCCCCCAAATCAACCTTTTATATTTGAAAGCATTATTTTTATTTAACATGTCATTTAACTTCCCTGGCACATCTTTGTGAATATTTGTACTGCAGAAAATAAACTAAAATGCAATGAATGTTAATTTCTTTAATAATGGACACATCAGTACAAGCACTGTTTGCTAAGAAAAGGAGGGGAAGGAAGGCAAAAGGTTTCTTGTTAACACATAAGAGAATTCCCTCCTAAAAAGACTTCTTTTTAAAATTATAAGTTTTAAGTTACAGTGAAACTAGTTTGTCCTAAATTATAATGAATCTATATATCATGGTCCAAGATTCAGATGCTGATTGAGGAAGAGGTCACAACTGTGGAATGTCAGCCTCAAAAGACACAAAGCTAAGAATCATCTGAGATTGATCAAACATAGGAGCAGCTGAAGCAATCAGATTATTTCGATGACTTCATACCACTCAGTCCAGCACCCATAAGCAGATAAAACAGTAGTGCGGCTAAGCTTTTTGCCAAGCCAGGGAGTAAATGTTTTGACTAGTGAAGGCTGGCTGCAGCCTGATTTAAGGAGCCACTCTGACCTATGTTACCTTTACTGGAAGGATCTATTGAACTCAGGCTCTTCTCCCTGTTCATGTAAGAAATCTTGGATTGCTGACATTTGGACTGGCTGGTAACGCTGATCTGAATTATTGAACTGAGCTGAGACTCTGTTTCAGTTTCCATGCTATTGTCCCTTGCACTTGAGTAAAGGGAGAAATATCATAGCAACTATATAATTGAAGCTTAATGCAGGATACAATGTGAATGTTATCATAGACATCAACTTGAACTTCAAGAAGTTTAAGAGATTATAATCAGCTTTTTAGTGTAATTATTTGACAATTTGGTAATTACCATCCTAAATGGGGTTATTTGTAGTGATCATATCATAATTCTGCTCTATTCATTAGGGATCCACTATCTAAAAGCTTACAATCTGCAACTGAGCTTCGATTTCCAACTGGGAAATCTTTCCTAATTGGACAGGAAATTTGCCAGCAAGGAGGTACCAAACTCCATATAAAATATTTGGGGAGACACTCAAAATGTGAAGGGTTTTGACATATGTAGACACAATAGCTGGAGGCATAAAAAATGCAATCCTTTTCCTCCTCACCATTTGGTATCTTCAGATTAATTTAGTATTGACTGTTTCACTCAATCTAGGTGTGCAAGATGATGTGGAATGGTACGAATCCATACTACAGAATCATTGCTGAAATTCTTAGGGAGAAGCAGATATGCAATTTTATTGCTGCATATGTCTCCTAAAATGACTACAAATATCTTTATCATATAACAGGGACCGAGGGGTCAGTTTGACTTCTGAAATAGTGCTTTATTGAAATACCAGTGCGATAAGGTATATATACTATAATATATATACAGTACATATACTGTACATCAGTGGTGGGATTCAAATTTTTTTACTACTGGTTCTATGGATGTGGCTTTGTGGGTGTGGCAGGGAAAGGATACTGCAAAATCCCCATTCCCTCCCCACTCTCAAAGTTTTCGCTACCGGTTCTCTAGAACTTGTCAGGATTGGCTGCATACCACCTCTACTGTACATATACATATATACATATATACATTACACACACACACACACACACACACACACACACACGTGTGTGTGTGTGTGTCCCAGGGTAATGTTGCAGGATCCTGTCTGATACAGTCACTGGGACCTGAAGTATAGTCTTCCAAACTTTTGGACTCATGGTGGAGCCCATCCTCAGGGAACTTTCATATTCTGATAAGAGAAAAGTTCCCTGAGGATGGGCTCTAGCACAAGACCAAAAGCTTGGAAGACTAAACCTTTAGACCTGGTGACTGACCCACATTGGATCCTTTTAATTGTTTCTGAATTTTGTTTGTATTGGAAGGATACAATTAGTTTATAATGTCTATAACTTTATTTTTCTCTTATTTTGAGGCACATTAAGTTTTTCAAAATGGAAGAATGTGGATCATACAACATTATGGCTATGGTCTTCTCACCTGTTGTTTATTTCATCTCAAAATCTGAATTTTCTCCCTGATTTCTACTTTATGATGGAGGAGTTCCAAAATTAACTATAAAAATGAAATAACCATAGTTCTCCATAGCGTTTCAGTTCAGTTTACATTTATCCATACCACCTTGACCTCTGATAAAAACCTGCAAGAAAAAAAGAGGCCTTAATAAAAAGGATTTAAGTCTGAGGAAGTGTGGGTTTGTGTAGATTGAACTATTTATTTCTTGACTTTCCATTTATACAATCCTGAAGGCAGCTCAGAGAAATTAAATGCCCTAGTCAGAAAAACAAGTGGTGAAAACCATGGGAATTGAGTAGAGAAGTCATTGACAGCAAATAGAGAGGGAAAATAGCTATGTTGAGCCCACAGAGGCATACATGGAAAAGGCAGGTCTCTCAATCTCACTTTGTATCATAAATCATCTGTCGTTAGAAGTCCAGTGATGGAGTAGCAAAGGTGAGAGCTGTCTTTTCACCAACAGAAGAAGCTTCCAATGATGAGCTTCCTTCTCAAAAGAAAATTGAGCCTCTATAATATCTTATGGGTCTAGAGATCATAAGGTTTCACTTTCCAAAGATTAAATACTAGATCTGTTGAAAGTTTTCATTCAGAGCTTTAATTTATTGATGGCTCAATTAAACTGCTTTAATTGATTGATTTACTTTAATTTAATTTATGACCAATTCTTGAATGCAGCTTGTCTGCCTGGAATTCATACTGCATATTGGACATTAATACAATTGAGCAGGTCCAGAAGTATTTTACGAGCAGAATACTTCACTCCTTTGCTCACAATAGAATCCTTTATGCCACCAGGCTTGAAATTTTGGCCTTGGAGAACCTGGAATTATGCTGCCTATGGTCTGACCTAAGCACAGTACACAAAATTGTCTGTTACAGCATCCTACCTGTCAATGACTACTTCAGCTTCAACCTCAATAATACACAGGCAAACAATTGATACAAACTCAAGGTAAACCTCTCCAAACTCGATTGCAGAAAATACAAGTTCAGCAACAGAGTGGTCAATGCCTGGAATGCCTGGAATGCTCTACCTGACTCCCTTGTTACACCCTCTAACCCCCACAGCTTCAATCTGAAACTGTCTACCATGGACCTCACCCCATTCCTAAGAGGTTTTTAAAGGGGGCGTGCATAAGCACACCAGCATGCCTACCACCCCTGTCCTACTGTCCCTATTTATTTGTACTCATTTCCTTTGTTCATGTCCATGTTTATTCTTATACCTGTTATCTTGTACATGTTTGACAAACTAACTAAATACAAATAAATAAATAAAATCAAACTGAAGAGTTGCATCAAATTGTTAAATTTTGAATTAAATCAGATGCTTTTCATTAGTTTGGATTTTTGCCACCCGTTCATATACTATTTTTTCCCCAAATTAGATTAAGTCTTTAAATCAAACTGTCCATTCAAAACAAATCAGATATTTAAACCAGATCTTGGCGGATCCACATGCTACAGCTCTATAAAACAGCAGAAAACAGTTTCAGGGCTGTGCTACAAAATGTAAACTAAATATACAATTTACTACAAAATGTGAAGTGCACCCATTCACATGGGTTTCCATTAAATTGCTGGACATGTTCAATCATCCAGCTTTCTTGTAATATAGTGGTTTTAGTAATGTGTGATAAAGCAGACTATTTACTTGAACCTTCCAAGGACATTTCTGTATTACTTTACTTCTGTAGTACTTTAAATGAAGTTGTATTCATTCATTCAGAACATATCTGTAAATAGTAATTAATCTTCTGACCACTGTAAAATTTAAAGTTAATGAAACTGTGAAATGATGAAAACAAATGTTTTTTCCATGATATACAAAGTTTACATTTTTATTTTTTGTTAACCTTGTGTCAGTCTTGACTCCTGGCTACTGCCTGGACAAGTCTCTCCAATTTTCTTGGTCACATTTTTGAAGTCATTCCCTACTGCCTTCTTTCTAAGGCTGAGAGAAAATAACTAGCCCTGTCACCCAGCTGGCTTTCTGCCTAAAGCAGTATTAGAACACTCAGTCTCCCTGTTTCTAAGATAGTTAATTTGTCTACACCAAAGTGACTCCCACAAAAAATACATTCCTTATAGAGGTAGTCCTCGATTTTCGACCACAATTGGGACCAGAATTTCCACTATGGCAGTTGTTAAGTGAGTCAGACCTGATTTTAAAACCTGTGGCCACAATTTTTAAGTGGATCAGTGCAGTTCAGTGAATCATGCAGTCATTACGCGAATCTGGCTTAATTAACTTTGCTTGTCCAAAGCCATCTAGGAAGGTCACTAATAGAGACACATAACTCTGGAACACTGTAGCCATCGTAAATACCTAATGCTTGCCAAATTGTGCAAGTTTTAATCATGTGACCATGGGAGTGCTGCAATGGTTATACGTATGAGGACTGGTTGTAATTTTTTCAGTGCTGTTGTAAACTTGAATGTTTGCCAAATAAATAGTTGTATAACTGGAGGACTCCCTGTAGCCATATTTCCTATTTCCTTTGATGGAGTAGGCGTTGAATGGGAGGAAAGTGTCTAGTAGCGCTTGGTGTCACGGTGGTTAGAATGCAGTATTGCAGGCTGCATTAATTCTGCTGACTGACAGCAGTTCGACTCTCACTGGCTCAAAGTTGACTTCCTTCCATCCCCAGGTAGGTAAAAAGAGGACTCAGATTGTTGGAGGCAATATGCTAATGCTTTAAACCACTTAAAGCACTGTGAAGCGGTATATAAGTGCTATTGCTATTGCCAACACTCATTCGTGAACTTGCAGTTTTCTGTCTGATGGACATTTCTTGACAATGCATAGAAGAAGTGTTTTTGCTATCACACTGAGAGCTACCCATTTCTAAGACTAGATCTCTATACCTGCTCTGAAAGAAATGCACTTGAAACTGGAGTGAACAATGGCCTTTGGTTTAATGATGTGCAAGTTTGGATTTTATTTATTCTTCAGGTCCACAAAAGTAACGTACAGCTATTTCTTCTTTGGCAAATAACATTTGGCTGTATCCTTTTTCTAGCTAACTTGCTCTAATAGGTATGTATTATTGCATCAGGTGTGCGGAAATGAATAGGCTTGTTAAAACTGAAAATGTACTGCAGGTGATTATACCTGCTGCTTTCTCAAAGGCTCAGAGATCATCTCAATCCATTGAGGGCTAGACAGTGCAGTATTTATTTCATGTCTCCTGTAACCTCATGTAGAAACCTCAGAAGCTTGCAGGAATCTTGCACTAGTCACCCTGTGGCTGAGGATTGAATCCAAGTGTTAAAGGAAATGAGGACTGGCTTCTCCCTGGAAAGCATCAGTTATTTGGGATTAATGGATAAAAGACCTGAAAAACCACTTCTATTTTCTTTTCTTTTTAAGCCAGCGCAAGGCTTAGACAATCAGGAAATAGCCATGAAACACAGGTTATAAGAAGCACCTTATTAGCTAAGCTGTGATGGAGAAGCCCAATTATTTTATTCATTTAGTCTCTGTATATTTCTTAACAAATGGGAAATTTAAAGAAAAAAATGGGGCACAAGGACCATCATACCCACCAACCAACCAAGGTTGCCTGAAGATTGCATTTTATTTCATTTTTATTTGTTTCTTTGTTCTAAAGATTTTTAAAAAAGAAAAAGGCATGGAGTAATTAGAAAACATGCATTTCTGCCAGGCACAGTGAAAATAGAATCCTTTGAAGCATCATCTCTTTGAATGAAATTGAGGATGGGGGAGTGATCTCTTTTTTTCCCCAACAGAGTTTTATTGAAAATGTGAGTCCATTTCATTATGGATGGAAGCTTTTTTACAGTTAAAGAAAATGGATAAATTTATGTGCGCGCACACATACACAACCACCACACTCATATCATAGAATATAGCAGAAGGATACAGATTTCAATAAGGAGGAACCCATCCACTCCTCAGCTTGGTACATACATTGTACTGTGATTCTACAGTATTTCAGCCCGTACTTTTAAATTATGGTAAAGGGAAATAATGTGCAATATGGCACCCAGCTAACTTTCTGGCTTTACCCTTCTCTAAAGCTTGTGCTGCAAGTCTGAAGTTAGAAAAGTGCAATCACCATTTATTTATTTTTATGGGTTTATTTATTAAATTTATATGCTGCCAATCTCCCTGATAGCGTGACTCTGGGTAGCTTCCAAAGAGTAAAAATATAGAAGATAGGGATGGATGGATGGATGGATGGATGGATGGATGGATGGACGGGCGGCCGGGCAGGCAGGCAAGAGGCACTCTAACCCCAACTCCAACTCCAACCCCAACCCCAACCCCAACCCTAACCTTGCAGAAGGCCAAAAATACAAGAGCAGTTCTCACTTCTAGTGTTAGAGAGTTCCACAGGGCTGGGAACACAGTGGAAAAGGTTCTTTTCCTTCACCACACCCACTGGAATTCCTTAGCAGACAGCATCTGCAGCAGGCCTCTTACGCTGGAGTAAGTGAGGTGGGCTAGTCTTGTTGGGGCGAGAGGGCTCCTCAGCTACCCTGGACCCATGCCATTTTAAGTGTATATGTGTGTGTTTATATGTGTGTGTAAAATGCATTTAGAAACATTTAAATGATTTCAGCACTGTAGCCACCAGTCTTCCAATCCCACATATCAGTCCCATTAAGACAGAAAACAATAGATCTGTGAAGTAAGAATGGACTGTGCTCTCCCACTTAGGTTGTCATTTTAGACAAATTGGAGAGCAGAGTCCATTCTCACAGATCTGGTGCTTCCTGTCTTAATGTAGCACTTGGTTTACTGGAGAACCACTAGCCTTATCAGATTTTGACAGATGGTCTAATCATGTTGTCCTGTTTGCTGCTTTTCCACTGGCAGGTGAATACCAAAAAATCTACCAATTGCATTATTTACATTTGTCTTACATTAAATTTGTGAGGGTCAATCAGTTACTGGAATGATTGCTGAGGAAAAATAGGCCTAAGGAAGGAGGGTGGCACCACATACACCTCAGGGATTGGAAGAAAACATTTTTAACACAGAAGTGAGACTTCTGTGAAAATTAGAATGGAAATGTAGTCATGCTGTTTTAAGATTCTTTGGAAGGATCCCTGGATAGTACTGTGCTTATTTTGATTTAACAACACCATTGTAGCTGTTGAGTATGCTATTCCACTGCATGATATGGCCTATTAGGAATCCTGGGACCTGCCTTATATCAGGCATTTTCTGCAGGAAAGCACACATTTTCCATAGAGGTAGAGTCTCTCCCTTTGGCAGGCTTTCTACTACAACTACAGGATACTTGCATGTTTTCCCTCCATGCAGACTTTATTAGATGCCCTTCTCTTCTCTTCTCTTCTTTTCTCTCCCCCTCCCTCTCTTCACCAAAAGACTAAACCTGTCACCGATTCCTCTTCTTACCCTAAGTGTTTCCCTGATTTCCTTTATATGTCAGTAATCTGTACCCGATGGCGGCCTCATATTAGAGTTTCATTATTGCTTGTCTCTGTGCACTTAAGTGTAATGAAGTGGGTAATTTCCCTGGAATCATTTGCAATGCCTTAAGGTGAAGATCTGTTTGATATGGTCCACCCCTGTCACTGAGCTGTTGAACAGCACTGCTATTGCAGCCAAGATCTCTGGAGCTAAAAAGCAAAACAGAATGGCAATGTTAGTAACCCCATGAGCATCGTTTGTCCCACACAATCTGTTCAGCACTAGGATGAAACCGTTTCCTAGGCAGCACCTGCTCACACATAATCTTAATGTTCCATTGTCTCACTGAAATCCCCAGAAGTTATCATCTAAAATCATTTACTGCAAATTAATGATTTTTTTCTTTCCTTTTCAGTTACATCAGTAGAGATGCAAGCTTAT
The DNA here is from genome assembly GCF_009769535.1 of Thamnophis elegans. Taxonomy (NCBI): domain Eukaryota; kingdom Metazoa; phylum Chordata; class Lepidosauria; order Squamata; family Natricidae; genus Thamnophis; species Thamnophis elegans. The sequence goes on along the minus strand of NC_045543.1, from coordinate 71,877,028 downwards.
TAGTTTTCAGCCTGGAATAATAATAATAGTAATAGTAATAATAATAGTAACAGTAATAACAACAACAACAACAACAATAACTCCGCCATTGCCGGTCCCAAGCCCGGATGAGAAAGGCGGAGGGTTGGGGTCAGGTTGGCAACTGGCCCCATAAAAAAAAACCCCGCCAACCCATACAATATGGTGAAAGAAACGAATAAAATTTTTATACTGCATCGGTCGTCAGTTAACAAGGGCCGCGGAGGATGTTGGGGTCCCTGGACATCCGTCGACAAGTGGGCTACAAGTGGACCAGCCAACAAAATGACAAAAATATAGTGCAGATGAAAACTGTGCCATAATGGCCTGTTACTACAACTCAGAGCCAGAAAAAAGAGGTTATTTAAAGCGAATGTATGAATTATGGAAAGAACAATATCCAGATTCAAGTGAACAACGACTAGCAGATCAAAGGCGATTTATTATATGGAATAAAGTGTTTAGTGAAGTTGAACTTGAGGAAATTCAGGCAAATTGCAAAACCAAAAAAACCAATATCACAAGCAGAAATAACTGATATTCAAGACACAACTAAAGACATTATAGTAGAACTCCCAGAAGAAGCTCTCAGGGAGGAAATAACACCACCACCACTAGAACCAGTTATCACTGAACCAACTGATGAACTAACTCAAAAACAAAAAGAATTGAAGGATAAGATCATGGAGCATTTTCTGCTTAATGAGGAAAGGCAACGTTTACCATCACTAAAAACTGTGCCTAAGAAAATTTTGGCCCCTATCATGAAAATGGTTAATGCAGTGTTTTCAACAATTGAATCGGGATCCATCTTGGAAACGAACCAGTTAATGTACAGCGCAGCTGTAATAGTCACTAATGAACTAGGCATTAAAATCAAAGTACCTAGTCACAAAACAGAAAAAGCATCAAAGCCAAAATGGAAAATCCGATTAGAACAAAAAGTAAAAAAATTAAGGGCAGATGCTAGTAACTTAAAGAACATGCATGAGCAACGGCTTAAAAACAATAAAATCATAGATCGGCTAATCAGAAGATATAGATTGGATACAAGAAACATCAATGAAGCTGTAGAGATTGTAAAACAGCAGATAACAGCAACAGCTAGAAAAATTGAAAGATATGAGGCACGAATCATCCAATATAAACAAAATCAGCAATTTCAATCAAACCAACGGCATTTTTATCAAAGTCTTAATGTGAATGGTGACACCAAAAGTGAAAAACCAGAAAAGCAGGCCACAGTTGAATTCTGGAAAGAATTGTGGGAAAATGCAAAGGACTACAATAAGGAAGCAAAGTGGATACATGACTTTGAGAAAAGCATTGGCAACAAAAAAATGCAAGTATTAGAAATAACAACTGAGGTGGTCAAAAATCGAGTAAAAAAAGGTAAATAATTGGACATCACCTGGAAAGGACCAATTACATGGTTTCTGGCTCAAATATCTGACCAGTTTACACACAATATTGGCCAGGCAGCTGAATGAAATTTTACAAAAGGGCTAAATTGATGAATGGTTGACAACTGGAAAAACATACTTGATTCAGAAAGATGCAACTAAAGGAACAATACTTGAAAACTACACACCAATAACATGCTTGCCAACAACCTTCAAATTACTCACAGGCATTATTGCAGATAACATGATGGATTATTTGGAAACAAACAATCTTGCCAGTAGAGCAAAAAGGCAACAAAAGAAGGAGCAGGGGCACAAAAGATCAGCTCCTAATTGATAAAATGATATTAGAAAATTGTAAGAACAGAAAAACGAACTTGAATATGGTCTGGATTGATTACAAAAAGGCATTTGACTCACTGCCACATAGTTGGATCATAAAATGATTAGAAACAACTGGCATTAGCAAAAATATTACATCCTTTACTGAAAAGGCGATGAAAGAATGGAGAACTGAGTTAGCAGTAGGGAATGAGATCTACGGAATGGTTAATATCAAGCGAGGAATTTTCCAGGGTGATTCACTTTTACCTCTTCTCTTCATCATCACAATGATCCCACTATCAGTAATCTTTAAAAAAATGAAATTAGGCTACCAAACAGCCAAAGAAGCTGAAAAAATTTCGCATTTACTATATATGGATGATTTGAAACTCTATGGAAAGTCAGAAATAGAAATCCAATCATTGACAAACACAGTCCGAGTATTCAGCACCGATATTTCAATGCAGTTTGGCATGGAAAAATGTGCCACTGTATCCATAAAAAGAGGCAAAATCACTGCATGTGAGGGAATTGAAATTCCCAATGGCCAACTAATTAAATGCAATGAAAATGAAGCCTACAAATACTTAGGCATTCTGCAATTGGATAACATCAAGCATGGAGAAGTAAAAACTATTGTCAGGCGAGAGTACACCAACAGAGTTAGGAAAATTTTGAAATCTAAATTGAATGGTGGAAATACAATCAAGGCCATAAATACCTGGGCAATACCAGTTATAAGATACACAGCTGGTATAATTAACTGGACACAAGCTGATTTGGACATTTTGGACCGAAAAACCAGGAAACTAATGACAATGCACTACAGTTTACATCCACGTGGTGATACTGATAGACTGTACCTGCCCCGAAAATCAGGTGGCAGAGGATTATTACAAGTGAAGCAAACAGTTGAAGAAGAAAAACATGCACTGACTGATTGTTTAAAAGAAAGTCAAGAACATCTATTAATCGAAGTAAAGACCAAAAATCTACTGAAGGCCCAACAGACGAAACAAGAATACAGAAAACATGTGATAAAATCAAGAATGGAGAGTTGGCAGAACAAAGCACTGCATGGCCAATTTCTGGAGAAAATAAAAGATAAAGTGGACAGTGAACAAACTTGGTTATGGTTAACAACAGGTACATTAAAGAAAGAAACAGAGGGGGCAATCAAGCACAATAATCCCACAGTCATTGAACCAGTGTTTGGTACTTTTGGCAAAAGTTGCTCTCATCAGAAAAGAGGACTTTGGACCACTGAGCAACAGCACTGTGCTTCATTAAGACCAGGGTCAACACAGTCGTCCACCAGGAGATTTTGGAGCACTTCATGCTTCCTTCCGCATACGAACTTTATGGGGATGCTGACTTCATTTTCCAGCTGTCCAGACTGTCAAAAGCACCAAAACCTGGTTCAATGACTGTGGGATTTCTGTGCTTTATTGGCCAGCACACTCATCTGACCTGGACCCCATAGAGAATCTATGGGGCATTGCTAAGAGAAAGATGAGAGACATGAGACCGAACAATGCAGAAGAGCTGAAGGCCGCTATTGAAGCATCCTGGTCTTCCATAACACCTCAACCATGCCACAGGCTTCTATGCCATGCTACACTGAGGCAGTAATTGCTGCAAAAGGGGCCCAAACCAAGTACTGAGTACATATGCATGCTTATACTTTTCAGAGGTCTGATATTGTTCTATGTACAATCCTTGTTTTATTGATTGCATGTAGTATTCTAATTTTCTGAGATGGTGGATTTGGGGTTTTCATGAGTTGTATGCCATAATCATCACAATTATGACAAATCACGCCTTGAACTATCTTGCTTTGCATGTAATGAGTCTTATCTCATATATTAGTTTCACCTTTTAAGTTGCATTACTGAAATAAATGAACTTTTGCATGATATTCTAATTTTTCAAGTTTTACCTGTATGTAATAAGCAACAAGTTGCGAAGAGAAGTCCAAACAAATTTGATTAAGGAAATAACCAGAAGACTAATTCCACAAATGGCAAAAGAAAAAGGACTACACTATTACTGGAAAGACACAGTTGAGGTATGAAATTAATACTAAAAAGCTAGTTAAATTTAGTTAAAATTAGAGCATTATGTTAAAAATGTAGTGATAATGATAAAGTTAGGTAAATAATTAATAATGATAACACTGTATACATATGTATTGGTTTGATAAGATGAAATTTGGTATAAATTTTAAATGGTGAAATAAAGGGGGAAAAGTAAGTTAAACTTAGTCAAACTATTGTTAAATAAATGTCTGATAATGATAATAATGTAATAATTTGTATTGACATGATAAAAGAGAAATAGGATATAAATTGTAAACAATGATTAAGAAAAGAGGTCTAAAAATTTTGTTATTAAACATAATTAATTTTTATTTTGAATGTGTTATAAAGGTATAATGTGGTTGGATGATATTGAAAATAGATAAGGGAATGCCACTATGTGGTTTTGTTTTAAATTTTGGAATGTTTGTTATAAAGGGACGTTAAAACAACTATAATCATATGAAGGATGAGGTATGATGATAGCAATATATATATATATATATATATATATATATATATATATATATATATATATATATATATATATGTGTGTGTGTGTGTGTGTGTGTGTGTGTGTGTGTGTGTGTGTGTGTGTGTGTGATGTAAAATATATAACTTGATATGAATCATAGGTGATGATTGTGGAAGGGATGCACAAAGGTTCTTTGTAACCAATTGACACACTTTCTACAATTTGTAATGGAAGATAATTTTGTTTGTCTTTATTCAAAAATAAAAATAAATTCTGTGTGTGTGTGTGTGTGTGTGTGTGTATACATACATACATACATACATACATACATACATACATACATACATACATACATACATATGACAAAAAAGGAACAGTGCAGTTCTGGGCACCACTATGGACAACACAAAAAATACAACAAGAATGCAGCTTGGATAAAAGAAATGTATAGGAATTTTTAAAAAAGAAGCTGAAATGAAAAAAACTTGTAATGACAGCAGAAATGGCGGGGAAAAGGACAACAAACAACAAGCAATGATTAGCACTATGTGAAGATAAACTGCCTGATTTTTGGTTGAAATGCCGAGTGCGCTGCATCCATTTGTTGTCAAGCAATTTAAGAACATACCAGTAGTCCTCATTCATTTATGACCACAATTAAGCCCCAAATTTATGTTGCTGAGACATTTGTTAAGTGAGTTTTGTCCCATTTTATGATCTTTCTTGCCACAGTTGTTAAGTGACTCGCTACAATTGTTAGTAACATAGTTAAGTTCACAACTGGCTTCCCCATGGAGTTTGCTTGTCCGAAGGTCACATAAGTCTTCACATGACCCTAGGACACTGCAACCATCATAAATATGAGTCAGCTGCCAAGCATCCAAATTTTGATTATGGGGATGCTGCAAGTGTGAAAAATGGCCATAAGTCACTTTTTTCAGTGTTATTATAACTTTGAATGGTCACTAAATGAACTATTATAAGTCGAGGACTTACCTGTACTGCCAGGAAGTGAAACTGAATGCAAAACTTACCTGATAATGAAAGATCCAACAAAAAGGGCAGGACTAGAAAACCAACTATTGTTTACCAACAACTTTCAAATTGCCAACTGATGTGACAACTGATGCAGTCTAATAGCATCTCTGCTGCTGAAACATAAGGATTTTATTGCCTGTTAATGACTTTTTCAGCTTCAATCACAATAACACACGGGCAAACAATCGATACAAACTGAAAGTAAACCGCTTCATACTCAATTGCAGAAAATACGACTTCAGCAGCAGAGTGGTCAACGCCTGGAATGCTCTACCTGATTCCATTGTTACAGCCTCAAACCCTCACCGCTTCAATCTCAAACTATCTACCGTGGACCTCACCCCATTCTTAAGAAGTCTGCAAAGCGGGCGTGCATAAGGGCACCAGTGGTGGATTTCCAAATATTTTGCTACTGATTTGCTCTTGCGCTCCTGTGCGCTCAAGCCTGTGACGCTTCTGTGCATGATGCACAAAAGCATTCGGGTGAGTTGGTGGAGCTTCCCGCCGCTGCTACTACCGGTTCATCTAATCCTTGCTGAACCGGGAGCAACCCACCTCTGAAGTGCGTCAGTGTGCCTACCGTCCCTGTCTTGCTGTCCCCATTTATCTGTATTTACTTCATTTGTTCATGTTTATGTTCATAGTTATACTTGTTATCTTATACATGTTTTATACATGTTTGACAACCAAACAAACATAGAGCCCATTTCTGATTGATCAACTTACTGATACTGTAATTTCTCCCTTTTCCATCATTTTCAGTAAAAAAAATCTGGAAATTCATTCGATTGTGTTCAGAGACTCCCACAAGCATCTGGGTTGCCCATGTTGAGCAAAATAAAATCACAACAATGATCATTAACTCTGCCAATTATAATATTTTGTTTTTCAGTTTATTTTTCAGTTTTTAGGTGTGATCAATCACCTTCTTGAATGAGTCTGAACACTTCGAAATAAAAGATTTGTAGCAATTTCTTAAAACCTTTGTGTTTTTGTTTGTAATTTATAGGTAAGGCTCCCCTTTTTGCAGTTTTCTCTAGCTTTGTGCATTTTGCCTATTTGCATTAATCTGTTCATATTTGTGCAGAAATGTAATGTGCTTTTTAATTGGAAAACTGTGAGGGTTGTTAATGGTACCTGAGTTTAAATGTATATATTGGTGCAAAGATGGGAAATTTAAATATGCTCTCATTCAAACATAAACCTTACCAAATTAACGCCTGTCCTTAATTACAGTTTTTCTCTTCTTAAATAGAATAGAAATATCGTTTCTCATGACATTTCTACAGAGAAAACAAACATATTTTTAAGATCCCTGGGATTCTTTTTATCAAGCTGGCTTTAACAAAACTCGAGCAGGGAGGGGGAAAGGATAATGTAAAAAGTTCTGCCAGTAAGATTTAACAGCCATGAGATGAAGCACAGGAGGTGTTATAAAGGCTTCATTAATTGTGAATATGGTAGATGCAAAAAATAGGTTATATTATTCAAAAGAACCTAATGGGACAAATACATTTTTTTAAATGTTAGCAAAGTTGAAACTAAGCTAAGCTAAATAAGCGATAGAAAAAACCACAGAATGGGCCATTGAGGCAAGATCGTAAATCCATTAAAAACTATACCTCACCTTTAGCATGGAATAGTCATTACAGCTACACTATATTAGCTAAATTAATGCCATCTAAATAAATAACACTGTGATGTTTATAGAACAATATGCTTTCAATTCCTTGTGAATTCTATAAGGGCTAAACACGTAATAGAGTTTATTCCAGGAAAAAATATCACTTCTAGGAAATGACATTATATTCTTGGAAAGAGCTCAGCTCTTCTGAATATCGAGATTTCTTATTTTTTTTTCCAGAGTACCTGACCAATGTCAAAGCTGTTGCTTAGCAACCTCAGCCCTCCTTCCTTAGGTTTGATTTTCTGCAGGAAGACTTCATGCTGAAAATGTGTTCTTGCCAAACAGTGTTAAATGTAATGAACCAATGACTCAAGGAATGAGACCTTCACCTTTATGGGAACTTTCCTAGCCTTGTATGAAATGAGTTTGTCTATGGGGAATGGGTGATGCATCACAAAGCTTGCTTCCTAGAACAATCTTCTTAATTTCTGGGATGCAATAAAGTGGTTATGGTGAGGTTGTTTTCTTGCAGATGTTTCCACAACACATGGACAACTTCACCATACTTTCAATTGGGAAACTCTGAAACATCCTAGATCAAGCTAAGTCCAAGAATAGTAGAGAATTTCTAAAAGCCTGGCACTCAAACAAATAGGTGATCAATAGGCACCTAGAAATAAACAACATCTACATATCATTCAAAAGAGACAATCAAAGGACTAAAAAGGAAACAAACAAACAAAAGCACTTCTTTGCCAGCAGTCAACATCCAGATAAACAGAGATTAACACCAAGATTAACCCTAGAGCAATAATCAAGCAATAAAAAATACCCTCATCAAGGATCTACTAACTCAATGTGAGGGTGCTCTCTGAGCTTGGTTGTTTTCTTGCAGACATTTTATTACCATGCTAGGTAACATTATCAGTGCTAGAAGGGAATGGAGTAAAAAAACAACCAAGCTCAGAGAGCACCCCACAGTTCACCCCTGAGCTATGAATATTCTCTTCCATCCATCAATCAGCCAAAGGAATGAATCACCCTGATCACTTCCACTAATACTAACAGGGCAAGGCACTTTGTATATAAACAGATAGCAAACCCCACAATAAGATGTTCTCTATAATACTGAATTGTTTTATGCCAGTTGTTAGGCAGGCAAATAAGACAACAACAACAACAACAACAACAACAACATAAAACAAAAGGCCTTAAAATAAAATTGCTCTATAAAGGAACATATTGTTCCCAATCTACCATACCATGTTCTTGTTTATTTTCACAAAACCTGCATTATTTTTACTTATCATTTACCTAGAATGCAAGACCAGTGGGATTACGTAAGAATGAATTATTAATTAGGTCACCAAATGACTCCAAGTGAAACATAAAAGCATCTCTGTAATACATATGGATAGGAACAACAACCAATTAGCCCCTTCCTCCACTTCTTCTTATCAGTGTCTCTAAGCATTGGCATAAGTGTTATGCATTAATATCCTTGCTTATAAGTAGCCAAAAACAGCTGCACGTCTGGTTTTCATACTTAGCTACATTTCCAATGATGCATTGCAGAGCAAAATAGGGTTTCCCCTCCCTTCTTCCAAACAACCATATCCTTTACTTATGTATCATTTTTTTAAATCTAGGTAACCCAGAAAACAAACAAATATAAATGTTCTCATGATGTTTTGAAACAGTATAGTAATATTACTACAAATCCTAAATTCATAGCAGCAATAAGTTTTGCCTTTTCCATTCAGATGAATTAAACTCAGGCAGAAGAATTTAAACCGATATCATATTAAACCGAATCATATTAAATGTGATGCTGTTGTGTTTGGACAACATATGTATGTCCAAACACAACAGCATCACATTTAATATGATTTATTTTGAAATCAGTTTGGATACATCTGCTACCTTAAAGGGGAAAAATAATATCTGTACACAACTCATTTTTTAATGAAAAGGGGGAAAGAGAAGGATTTTTTTTTCTAAATTGTTAATCAATCATTTTTTCATTAATAATCATAAACCAAAATAACAGTACAATAATATTAAACAAATAGTTAAAATATGTTGTACATCATTCAGCATTGTCTAAAGAAGTGGTGCAAAGCCTAATTAAATCAGGAGCAAGCATATTGAGTAACCTGGCATGGCAAGCCATTCATGCTGGACTATAAAAAGTTCTTAACTTACAACCATTTGTTTAGCGACTGTTCAAATTTACAACAGCAAGTGTAAAAGTGACTTACAACCAGTCCTCACACCTATAACTGTGGGAAGCCCCCCTCCCCACGAGAATGAAATAAATTGTGTAATATTAAAAGAGGCAAAATGTTACATTTCATCAAAGGAGAAATGGAGAAACATGCTCTTAAAGGCAGAAAGCAGCCCCAATCTCCTGCTATGGGAAAATTCAAGCTGCCTCAAGCAGAACCCTGAAGTCTTTAGAGATGGATATTTTGTGCTCATTAAGAAATCCAGGCCAGCCTATTCATAAACAAAATGCCTTTGGCCCAGTTCCACCAGGCTGGAGCTGATGAAATTAAGAATTTACATTCCCCCACCCAAATTCTAAAGACAAGATATGACCTTTAGGACATAGTAGGATTAACCCACCACTATTAAAATAGTAAAAGACACAAGGCTCAGTACATTGCACAACCCTCTGGAGCATCTCAATCCCCAAACCCCAGAACCCTATAAAAATCCATCCACTCATTCAGCCATTTTGTCAGACACCCCAGAAACATGCTGAAGTTTCTGGAAACCAAAAAAATAGACACCTTCCTTCCAACCAGTCAGCCCCCATTTTATTTCCAGTGTCTTTTTCCCAGTTTGGAACCAGATTGGATTTTTCTATCTACATGACCATTGCAGCATCCCCACAGTCACATGATCAAAATTCAGGGGCTCAGCAACCAACATGTATTTAGGATGGCTGAAGGGACTTGGGCTCATGTGATTGCCATTTGCAACCTTCTCAGCCAACTTCCAACAATAGGGAAGCCAGACTCACTTAATGACTGCATGATTCACTTAACTGCAGTCATTCACATAACAAGCATGGCAACAAAAAGTTGCAAAATAAGTGTGACTCACTTGACAATTTCCTTGCCTAACATGAAATTCTGGTCACAATTACAGTCATAAGTCGAGGACTGCCTATATAAGGAAATTATGTAGCTGTTAACTTTTAGAGAATTTTGCAAAAAGCAGTCATTCTACTACTGATCAGATTAAAGATATTGAAGATATATTTCATTACGCTGACAAGGAAAAGTTTGAACATTAAACAAGTGTAACTGGACATAGGCCAAGGATTCTGTAAATTCCAGCTTCATATTGGCTGGTTATTATATCATAGGGGATCTCATTATTTCTACCTTCTACAACAGCTGAATTTAGAAGAATAAAACAGAGAAACATAAAGCTCTGAAATGTTCAGAAATCACTAGTTGATGTGATTGATTTAAAACCAATGGTTAAATTTCCTAGTGGAATGACTGGAGAGAACCTGCTGTAATCAAAGTAATGTATCTTGATGAAACATAACCTTGATGAAAATTCATAAAGGACATAAACCAAGGCTGAGTTTATGCCTTTTAAATGTGGACTTGCTTACAGTTAAGAGCTGAGATGTGGAATGCTGAGTTTTATATCTGTTAATTAATGTTGCTATTTTAGGACTCTGTTTGGACTTTTTGCTGACACTTTTGGAGAAGGCATTACTTATTTGGATTTGCCTGTAGCTGAGTTATGGGCCTTATGAAAGGTTTTATATCTGTTAATTGAGATGAGGTGAAAAGATAGCAATATTGTTTACACCGGTGGGGATGTGGCTGGGAAGTTGTTGAGTTTTTTTAGATTTCTTCTTCTTCATTTCTATTTCTGCTCTCTTGCATCTTTTTCTTTTCTTTGTATTATCTTTTACTATGGTAAAACTTTTAATAAAATTATAGCTTTTTTAAAAAAAAACCTTTACCCTTAGCTCATCTGTATCCCAAGGCTACCAACGATTGAGGGGGAAAAGCCATACCACAACTGTTTGTTATCTCTGCTAGTTGTATAGGCAGACAAGACACCATCTAATAAAATTTGAGGAGCTAAATCTTAGGAGTGGAGATTTCTCTTACTCTAGAGCAGTGGCAGCTAACATTTGTGGCACCAAGTGCCAAAACTGGAGTGCATGCTCCAGAACGCTGGAACCTGGAAGAGAGCAGCTCGCTGGAGCACATGTGTGTGGCAGCCAGCTGCTCTTCCCATGCACCAAAACTGGAGCATGCACCAAAACTGGAGTGCATGCACCGGAATCTGGAAGAGAGCAGCTGTCCGGTGCACATGCGTGTGACAGAAACTGGAAGAGCAGTTGGCAATGGCATGCATGCCCACAGAGAGGGCTCTGTGTGCCACCTCTGGCATGCATACCATAGGTTTGCCATCATGGCTCTAGAGTTAAAAATGACAACATGTGCCTGCCTCAAAACAGCATGCTTAGGAACTGGAGAATTTCACAAATAACAAACTTTTATCCCTAAATTTAACTGGATGCCATAAAGCAGCTGCTTCAGCCCCTTACCTTCAGATAATATTATCATAACCATATAAATTACTTCCTATTGAGTAGTCACAATATATTGAGTTCCAAATAGCCAAGTGGATCAGTATTTGCATAGTAAACTTTCAGAACTAGTATCTAGGATAGCACAGAAATCCATTGGAAGGAAGGTGATTCAGAATTCTACATGAAACATAAGCTTGTAGACTTTTACTATGTGTGAGTAATTGAGATGCTGATGCTCTTATTTTGGCATTTTAATCATAATAGGCAGAGTATGCTAGGTATCATGTATGAAAACCCCATCTCGCTCTTCCATTGCTTTCCATGCAACATCTAATTCTGGAACTCCCTTATTATTGCTGTAGTTTTTGCAACAGAACAGTTATAACATTCCTTTAAAATGGTAGAAAAGGATTTTCCATGGTAACTTGGAAGGAGTGTATGCCTTCTGCCAAACATATTTTTTCTCCATTTTTCATCCTCACCCAACCTCAATGTAGCTTCACGTTTTTTTAAAAAAAATTGTTTAAGGGTGGTCCTTTAGCCTGCTGATCTGTACAAAGAGCTATACTCTTATTAATTTTACAGATGGCTCAGTACATGCTAATGCAATCATAAAAAGATAGACAAAAAATAAAAGGTTTTGGGTTTTTTTAGAATCCCCAGATCACTACAGAGATAGACTATACTTCTCTTCAGACCAAGCATAAAGAAATATAGCTGCTTGCTTTTACAAAATCCTGCATGTCATCTTGATAACAAAATAATAGGAACTCTTGTGACACTTTTATAGATGACAGAGAATTTATACATCATTCATGCATTCAGTGCATACACTTTATTCATGAATTCACTTTAGACAAATCTATGGAAATAGGATAGAATGGTCTGGTTAAAACAAAAACAACAACAATGTCTGTAGCATGCAAGTCCCAGTTGTAAATTATCTTGTTCTTTGCTTCATGGAGCGCAAATGATACAACATATGTTTAAATCAGATTTTGTGTAATCAGAAACATCTGGAATCTCTCTCTCTCTCTCTCTCTCTCTCTCTCTCTCTCTCTCTCTCTCCTAGATGTAAATATGCATCATAACTGCTTTTTTAAAAGCTCTATAATTCAACCTCTACTCCACCATGCACTCAGATAAAATAAACAATTGTTACATATCTAGATGTCCTATATTTTTGAAGAATGTCTGCCTTTTTTATCTATTATCTGGCTTTCCAGTCTAGTCGAGCATATTGAATTTGATAACTTGAATTTCTAAAAACCTTACATATTTGAATCTCAAAACTGTCTATCATATATCTCTAGTGGGAAGACAAAGTACAGTATTTAAAGGGAAATACATCTGGAAATCTATTCAGGCCCTGCTTTATACATAGGAATACTATCTGTCTTGTGGTTGTAGATATACAGTAAAGTATAAAGTGATAATTCAGTTTTGATAAGGTGCTTATATCAAATCCCCCTGTAGAAAAAGATGTACAGTGATATGTACCAGTAATATGCTTAAGAGTAATAGGTATGCTTACATATCCTAAATATATATACCTGGAACAGCAATTGATATTTTTCTGGTATAGGAGTGTGGAAATAGTTGAATTGCTTGAGCATTTTGTTGCAGCATACAAAAATATTTATTGATTTATTACTTTGAAATATTTATTAGCTGCTCTATAGCAATCTTTTCAGTATATCATTTTTTTGCTTAGGATGTATGAATGATAGATGACAGACAGACAATGATAGATGATAGATAGATATATAGATAGATAGATAGATAGATAGATAGATAGATAGATAGACAGACAGACAGACAGACAGATATAACAATAGCACTTAGACTGCTTTACAGTTCTTTTCAACCTTCTCTAAATGGTTTACTGAGTTAGCAGATAGATGACAGATTTTCTCCCCTAGAAGTTGACTGAAGTTGAATCCCTGCATTCCACCACCATCACTCCAGCCCTACCACTCACTTTCTAACTCCAGAGAGTCCCATTGTAGTGCTGCAAGAAAGCAAGTCCTCATGTTCTCCATTTCAGCTCTTGCTGCCACCAAGGAGTCTTCTTGCCACCAAAGGAAAACAGGTTCCCTTGCTAGTTCTAAACACCCTTGCTTTTTTCTTAACCTCTTTCCTTCTTCAGTTTATTCTTCCCTTCTGTTTCTCCCAACCATTTCCAAACCTTGATCTTTAATATACTTCTTAATTCATTTTCTACTTATTTCCCAAAATAGCCAATCTATCCCCTATCTCATTCATGATCTTCTTAGGATTTTCATTAGACAATCAATCTCTTCATTCTTATTTTCTCTGCAATTGTATCCTGCAATTCAGTTATTTAGCTCAATATTTTAATCCTTCCTTGCTTATCCCAGGTCTCCCCAATTAAGAAAATGTTCTTCACTGTTATTGTATCTGCTTTATGGAACCATCTCCCCTTGGAGATCTGGATGGTTCTGATTCTTTTGGTCTTTAATAAGATCTGGAGATTCCATCAGAGTTTTAGACGAGGAGATTAAATCTGTCCTGTTGATTAATATATTTGTTTTAAATGTATAATGGTATGAAATGGAAGATTTTTTTAGAGTTTAGTGTTACATTGCTCTATTATTATTATGGTTGGTCACACAGTCAGCGAGAGGCCTTGACTGGATTGCTTGATAGTGAGATGGTGGTATATAAATTTAATGAATAATAAATCAATACATTTGACATTTGTATCCACCTATTAAAACCTTCCAAAGGAACTGGGATATGATGAGGTTGTTTTTTACTGGTTATTATTATTTGGGATTGGTATTCAGATTCTATATTATACTGTTGTTTGGGGTTTTAATTACTGCTATGAAATGAGTAGATGAATTGGGCATAAATTGTTTAAACAAATACATTGGTACTATTTTCTGCTGTTCATTTGATTTATATTTTTTTTGTATAATGCTATATTAACCACTTAAAGTAGGACATGTGAATTGGATGGCCACATAGATTAATAAATAAATAATCAACGACAACATGTACCTTAGAATTAAAAAATGCATTTCCAAACAAACAAAAGACAAGTCAGTATTAAAAGCTTTATTGGAACTGGTGCCAGATATAACATAACAAACAGTATTAGAATATTACATTTTATCATAGGCAATCTTAACACATATTACATTATAAACTATTGCCACCAAGCAGTTCCTGATGATAGCCCTGGGAATTGGATGCAGCAGCTCAATAGTAGTATATGAAATGAGAGATAGAAAAAAGGCACATTAGGATAATCAGCTTACTTTTATACAACTGCAGATTTGATCATTTTCCAGTGTGTTATCCCAGTTTTATGTAAGTGTTTTCTGAATGATTCAAGTCTCCACCATTTCCCATGAAAAAACAATTCTGCACTTCATGTACTCTTTCGTGGTGATGATAATGATAAAGTAAGAAAACTTGAGTAGGGGTAATGGTGAGAATAAACTAGCAAAGATTAAATTGCAGTGTATTGCAAAACTAGAAGTTATTCACTTCTATGTGTTCTGGAGATATGCATCCCAGCATCCTCTCTGATGCAGTGTTCTCATATTGTTCTAGTGTTCCAGCATTGGAGCAAATTTATTGAAAGTGTTTGCTGCATAAAAGTTCTGTGGTACATAAGCTTCTTTAAAAAGTGCATGTCTTAAGGTTATTATGAGAGCAGCTGAAAACCTTAGCTCTTCTCTCCATGAAAAACTGTCTGCCTATGGAAAAATGGGACAATAGCAATACATATGGGAACACCTGTTCTTGAGTCAGATGATAAATGACTCTACAGAATCAGGCAAAAAAATATTGTAAAAGACCAGCTAAGAAAGAGAGAAGATAAGAGATAACGTTAGAACATAGTGAAGATTGGCAAAATATAATAATCTATTTCCTCCCCCCTTTTTCTTCAAAAAATAATAGTTAAATATGAGATTTACATTTGAGGGCAGACTATTCTGAGGCAAATTGTTCAAATGCATGAAAGGATGTGCTGGATCTTGTCTCTGTCAAACATTAAATGTATCCTCTGATTCATTCTGAGTTTGCAGGGCTGCCATTAACTTCAAAGACCAATACGTAGAGCTCACTTCCTCCATAGAAATGAATGGGAAAACTCAACTCTCTTTTATATAAACCGTCCTTGTCCCTAAACACCAGATAAATAAGTTATTCATTTTTGAATATTGTAACTTGCCTTTTGCCAGGGATCATTTGTAAATGCTGTTTATTGCATTAAAATATTCACATATTTATTCTGCAATCTATAAACATATTTCATGGTGTTCCTGAAATTCAAGTGAAATTCAAGTTCAATTGAAATTCTCCTTAGAAATAAGGAGAAATTCCCTGACACTTAGAACAATTAATCAGTGGAACAACTTGCCTCCAGAAGTTGTGAATGCTCCAACACTGGAAGTTTTAAAGAAGACATTAGATAACCATTTGTCTGAAGGGTTTCCTGCCTAAGCAGGGAGTTGGACTAAAAGACCTCCAAAGTCCCTTCTAACTCTGTTATTCTATTCAACATCGTCTCTATAATAAATATCCATACACAACACATTGCCAGGACTGAATCTACTGGATTGCTAACTTTAGATTATCAGTCACAGCAACATGAACAGCATCTATGCCAGTTTACAATTAATGCATCTTTATCATTTTTTTTTAAAGGTTCTGAATGTCTTTCTTCAAATCCACCTTTCCTCTTTCCTCTTGTTTAGGTTACTTTCTATCCTCTACCTTTTTTCTGGCTTTAGCTTCGATTTTCTTGAACTATTTTCTGCATATTCCCTCTTTTTGGAAAGCCTGAGTACCTGTTTCCCGCATGATTCTACCCTAAACATGGCTTTTCCTCTTATAATGGCCTTTCCTCATATAATAACAGCAATCAGACTCTTAAATAATCAGGATTACCATCTTTATTCTTTCTTGCCTTGACAGTTGAGGGAGGAGGTTGGTTTTTTTCCATACTTTTAATCTGATCTAGGGACTCTAAATATGATTCATGCATTCCATTTTTACAGTGTTAGATTCCATCCTACATGCTTTAAATTCGTCATCATCATCATGATGTTGTATTCTATTTCTTTTGCCAAAGCATATTTCTTATAACATCCACATATTCCTTCCTTTGGAAATTGGCCTCTTACAGCTAATTCATCTATCAGGTTAATTGGATTGCTCATATGAAAACATTATTCCTTACATGGTCAGTGTAATACATCAGCCAGCAGCTCACTGAAGTCAGCCATTACACAGAGGTAAGTTATTAGTTCAGAACCACCAGAAGAAGCAGTGATTTACCATCTCACCTGAGCAATAAAGAAAAACCACTCAGAAGAGATACGGCCATTTTAAAATGGCACCATTGCAAAAAATTGTTTATCATTCTCTAGCCATGTTGTATAAGGCCACAAAAATTGTACATGAGATCTGTGGCCAGAGTGAACCTATTGTAATAGAAAAGTAGTTATTTCTTTACCACATAGCTAGCAATTACTCTTCTACCAGACAGAATAAGGAATGGAGTTGACTGACAAATTGCTAATAACATGCTCTAATGACATGGTTCCCTGCTAGATGCAACATTCTTTTCCATGACATCCTAAAATGTTTTTATTGTCAGAATGTTGTTTTGGGTCAGTTTAATTTGAAATTAAAGATAACTTAATTGTGTTTACTGGAGAATCGCATCAATCCTTGATATAAAGAAAATAAGAACAGTCAAGAATAAAGATATAGCCCTGCCTTTCAGTACATTTTCCAATAATGAAACATCTATCCAACTTCTAAATATTCATTATATAGATTAAAATATAATTCAGTGGATTTTTTCTTTTGCCCCCAATTGCTTTCACTTTAACAAAGCTGAGGAAACTTTGTTTAATTTTTTCAGATTAAAAAAAATAGATTTCTGTGAGTTGATGGTAAGAGAAAGCTCCAGCCTGAATAATAGGTCTTTAATGTATTTTTTATTTATCTGCTACATTATGTGGAAACCATCAAAAAAAGGAGCATAGCAAACCCCAGTGTGTCTGGAACTTTTGGAAAAAACTAGTTGTTTGGGTGGGCCAACTTAAATTTTGCTTATTATATAAAAGCTTTATTAGATTGATGGTAGGGATACATTTATTATTAAAGTGGTTTTATAGGACATAGTCCCCAATACACATCTGAGACAAAAGGGCCATATCATATCTATTAATAATGATTTTGATCTTTGGAATGGGAGGCAAACAATGAATTGTGTAACTTGAAAGAGAGATAATGTTCACAAACATGCATTTCTCAGACCTCAATATAGTAGGATACCATTCACAATGCTAGTGATTTGTTTGAATATAGAGATTAAAGCCGTTTTATGGCCTTCAAATGTAGCAGCAGAAAGTTAAATGGCTTTTCTCTCTCTTTATTGCCATGGTTAGCTCTTTATATATTGGTACTCTGATTATCTCTTTGATAGTTGTTTAGCCTTTCAGCTCCAGCGGTCCTTGGAGGAAGCCAGTTATCTCGATCCATTCCAGTCAGGCTTCAGACCTGGCTGCAGCACAGAAACAACTTTGGTCGCGTTGACCGATGATCTCTGGAGAGCCAGGGATGGAGGCCACACCTCCATCCTGGTGCTCCTTGACCTCTCGGCGGCTTTCGATACCATCGACCATGGTATCCTTCTGCGACGACTGCAGGAGGTGGGGGTGGGAGGCGCTGTTTTACAGTGGTTCTCCTCTTACCTCTCGGACAGGTCACAGTCGGTGTTAGTCGGGGGGCAGAGATCGCCCCTAGGCCCCTAATGTATGGGATGCCGCAGGGTTCGGTCTTGTCCCCCCTTCTTTTCAACATCTACATGAAACCGCTGGGTGAGATCATTCGACGGCACGGGATAAAATACCACCAGTATGCAGACGATACACAGTTGTATCTGTCCGCCCCGTGCCAACTCAACGAAGCGATGGATGTGATGAGCCAGGGTCTTGAGGCTGTTAAAGACTGGATGGGGGTCAACAAACTTGTGCTCAATCCAGAAAAGACCGAGTGGCTGCTGTGTTTCCCTCCCGCGAATTGGCCAAGTGTCCCATCTCTCAGGCTGGGGGGTCAAATTGTACGCCCCTCAGACAGGGTTCGCAACTTGGGAGTCCTCCTGGACCCACAGCTGACTTTCGAACATCATTTGTCAGCTGTGACCAGGGGGGCATTTGCCCAGGTTCGCCTGGTGCACCAGTTGCGACCCTACCTGAACCGGGAAGCCCTCACAACAGTCACTCATGCCCTTGTGACCACTAGGCTGGAATACTGCAATGTGCTCTACATGGGGATGCCCTTGAAGAGCATTCGGCGACTTCAGCTGGTCCAGAATGCGGCCGCGCGAGCGATTGTGGGTGCACCTAGGTTCACCCACGTAACACCTATCCTCCGCGAGCTGCACTGGCTGCCTGTTGATCTCCGGGTGCAATTCAAGGTGCTACTTATCACCTACAAAGCCCTTCATGGTACTGGACCTGGGTACTTGAGAGACCGCCTACTGCCAATTACCTCCACTAGACCGATATGATCGCATAGATTAGGCCTCCTCCGAATTCCATCATCTAGCCAGTGTAGACTGGCAACTACCCGGAGGAGAGCCTTCTCGGTGGCTGCTCCGACCCTCTGGAACGAACTCCCCATGGAGATTCGGACCCTCACCACCCTCCAGTCCTTCCGCGCCGCCCTAAAGATCTGGCTGTCCCGGCTGGCCTGGGGTTAAGACTCTAACCCCTCTCGAATTGTGTGGCTGTTGTGTTTTTTTTTAATACGTTGTATTGTCTGTATGTTGGAAACTGTTTGTCCTCCCCCCCCCTTTTTTTGAACTGTGAGCCGCCCTGAGTCCCCCCCAGGGAAAAGGGCGGCATACAAATAAAGGGAAGAACCAGTTTTGTTGGCATACTCATATTCACACACGTAATTATTACAGATGGCTTCTATTGTGCAGGAATGACTGAAAGACTGCCATCCATGTATAAGTTAGCAATTCTTACATTTCAACTACCTTTGTGTTAATATTTTGTATTAATAATTAGACAGCAAAAGCAACAAACTTATGGATACATGTTGAATTCCAAAGCATTAAGTGTCCAAATTTTTGAATGGAAAGCCTATAAATATTGTAACTAAAATAGAATTATTATTTATGCATCATACAAATTAAGATTAATAATAAGGGAAAATAATTTTAAAACTGAATCAAAACATTTATGAATACAGGTGGTTAGATGTTTATCTACTATCTTGTATAGAGTGTAGAGAAATACAGAGGAAGGAATATGAAGCAAATGTTATAATATCACAGAAGACATAATTCATGTCAACATATTTACAATAGAGATATTGAAAGAATCATGAGAATCCTAGTAATATTTTAGCCAATTTTTTGAATAAAAGAAAGAAAGGGCCACATCTGCAATTATTAAGGGTAAAAGAGATGAAATATGTAAAACTTCAATGGACATAAACTGTTCTTTTTAAAAATTTTATTCAAACCTATATACTAAATCAGAGAAGATATTGGATGAGGATATAGAGACCTTTCTAATATAATAAGCCTACTGCACTCAGATTACATATTTAATATGCCTCACTATTTGGGGTAGAGATTAAACAAAATAAACCTCCCAAAGACCGTTAGATCACACAGGGTCGGCCTCCTACGGGTTCCGTCCACCAGCCAATGCCACCTGGCTACCACCCATGGGAGGGTCTTCTCTGTGGCAGCTCCGGCCCTTTGGAATGAACTCCCCACGGAGATTCGGACCCTCACCTCTCTCCAGGCCTTCCGGAAAGCCGTCAAAACCTGGCTGTGCCGGCAGGCCTGGGGTTGATGAGTTCCCCTCCCCTCTCGACCTGTATGGCTGTATGATTCTTGTTTATTTTAATCATGTGCATTGTGTTCTATGTTCCCTTTTCCCCCTCTGAGTTGTTCGCCGCCCTGAGTCCCTCCCGGAGAAGGGCGGCATACAAATAAACTAAATCTGAAATCTGAAATCTGAAATAAAGGCAAGTGGTAAAACACCAGGACAGAATCCTCCTATGCAGTGGTATAAAACATTTATAGATCTTTTGATGCCAACACTTTGTCAATTGTATGATGAGATACTGAATAAGAGAATTTTATCAGAGACATTTCATCGAGCTTGTATTACAGTTGTTCTAAAATCAGGTAAAAATCATACTCAATGTGCTAATTATCATCCAATCTCACTGATCAATGTTGATACAAGGATCTTCGCAGCAATGCTAGCAAATAGATTACAGCAAGTGTTACCATTTGCTATTAAGAATGATCAAGCAGGGTTTATAAAGATTAGGCAAGCAACAGAACATATTAGGTTAATTGTAGATTTAATAGACTTGAACAAAAATGAAAAGCAATTTGTAATTTTATCATTAGATGTTGAAAAAGCTTTTGACAAAATAGACAGTACCCTTTATTGTATGAAATAGTTAGGATTTCCTTTGAAATTCCTAAAATAATCCATAAAATGGATTAAGAAATTTTACAAACTGTCCACATCTACAGCAGAGGTGGGCTGCAAATCATGTGGCTATCGGTTCTCTCGTGCTCATGCGTGGTGCTTCTGCGCATGCGCAGAAGCATCTGGGGGAGTGGGCAAAGCCTCCCGCTGCCATCACTACTGGTTCACCCAATCCGGGACGAACTGTGACCAACACACCTCTGATCTACAGTAAATGTCAATGACATATTTTCTGCAACTTTCCCACTATTTAGAAAAACTAGATAAGGATGTCCATTTTCACTTTTGTCATTTTATATTTGTATGGAAGCCTTGGCTTGTGCTGTTAGAGAGTTTAGGGATATTTACAAAGTAGTACATACTTTAGTTAAACTTGTTTTATTTTCAGATGATATTCTTCTATTTCTAAAACTTAAACTACTATTCCAATGTTGATGAGAATGATAGGTAGCCTTAGTAATATTGCAGTTTTTTTATTAACTGGTCTAAATCTATTAACCAGGTGAAAATTTGATTACCCACCCATTTGTATTAAGTACAATAAATAAACACACCCATATCCATATGAATAATATTTGTAATGTTATAATTTTTGTTGTATTTTTTGTCTTAATTTTTAAGCACTTGTTATATATTTTTATTAATGTATTATTGCGTTTTGTTCCTTTTTCTTTTCTTTCTTTATTCTTATTTCAAAAGCAATACAAAAACTGTTTGTGTGCTGAGTGAATGTCCTTTAACCATTTATCTATATACTGTTATTCTTATAATTGTGCTTCACAACATCTTATTTTCACAAGTGGATATTTTTAAGTACATTGTAAACCCTTTGAGCTCATTTGGTGAACAAAAAGTGAGATGTAAGTATCTGATCAGATATCTTGGTTCATCTGATACTTTACAAATATTTCAGGATACATCAAAAGACTTTTATATAAGTCCTTATCATCGATCCAAGCTTTGACTGAGGTTCCTTAAAATAAGCAACTAGGTACTCTTATCCTTTGAAATGCAATTTAGCTTCTGTACAGCAGATCACATTGCCATCCAAATATTGTCTCAATTTTCTATGTTTCAGTCATGTATATTAAAGAAAGATATATGTTAACATGGGTAGGCACAAGTAGTTCTCAATTTCCAATCATAATGGAACCTGGATTTTCCATTACAAATAATGATGGCTGTAAGTTGAGGCATTCATGTGACCAGACCCAATTTTACTTATCTTTTTTTTTTTTTTTTTGCAAGAGTCATTAAAAAAATGTGGTGAACATTCAGCCAAAACAGGTATTGTTAAACCAATGAATCAATGTATTCCTGTGGGTGTTTTTGCCATAATCAGAGGACTCTGTAGATGACCTTATGATGGGCATGTTGACAAGCATCCAAAATGTGGTCATGTGACAATGAGGTGTGTGCAGCCATTGGACCTCTTGAAACAAGGTTGTAAGTAATTTTTGGGAGATCCATTATAACTTTGAATGGTGACTACATGACAAGTCATATGTCAAGGACTACTTGTACACATATGGATAATTTCTTAAATTAGATCTTGGCTGCAAGCAAATTATTAGCCATTATATAACAGCAATGAAATACTGAAAAACTTTTTTTTTTCTGAAGCTTTGGTGAGGGATCTGCATTTTCTCAGCTTGTATGCAGTGGCTCTGTTTAAATTAACATCCAGCTTCATATATGAAATCAGTGTTTAACATAATTTATATTCCTTTATAGTTACCTTATATTCATTAGTGCAGATAAAATGTCTTTCTTTCTATCTGCAAATTCATGTCTCTTTTTCCTGCCAGATTTGCTAGAAATAATTAAAAAAAATATTAATAAATCCTGTTCCATGTAGCAAAATCTGCCACCTGTTTAACCTGTTTGACAAGATTGTCTATTTTTTTTAACAAAAATGAATCCAGTTTTTGAACTGATTGTCTTTCCTTTTAATTGTTATCTTCATGTGAACTGGATTTTATATATATAAAATCAAGAAGTACAAATCCTCATTACAACCCAACTGTCCCACTAAAAAAAGTAATAACCATTTTCTGCAATTTTATATATACAAATACAAAATACAAAACTAAAAAGAAAAAACCAAGAAGAGACAAAAAAGGGAAAAAAACACAAAACAAACAATCAAAACATTAAAAAGAAAGAGATGCATCAAAAAAGACCAATACATATAGACATATTATACTCTCTAGCTGAAACTGATTAATACATTGCTATGACATTAGTTCCTCTCCTTGTGAAACAGCCACTCCCAAAAATTTTAAACTACTAAAACTATTTGCAAACTATTGACCTGTCTTTTATATATTATATTAGTGACAAAGTAGTTAAGGGGAAGAATATTAACACTAAAACAAAACTTAAATGTTTCAAAACCGTCTGTTAAGTAAATTCCTTTTGTAATCCATTTGTAGAAAGTTTCCCACGGCATCTTATCTAACTATCTGAAGCCATTCCAAAAGTTATAAATAGTTTGTCCTGAATGGAATATTCATGATGGCTTCTTAGTGTCATCTCTTATCAATTCTTCTTTAATTAAATATAATAAATCCAGTCTCCAGAATAAGTTATCTTCCACTCATATAGAAGTGATTACCAGTTAACTCTAATAAATCCATCCAGTGTCCTTCAATCTTTGTAGAAGATTCCACAATTTATCCTCACATTAGACATGCATCTACAGAAGGACACACATTAGATCAATTGGAGAGTTAATCTGTATAAAAGAAAGGAAGAAGGCACATGACTTCAGCTGAGCTGTCTTCCTGGTCACAGTAAATACATTCTACCTCTATGTTATGCTACAGAAAAGCAAAACACAAACTCTCAATGACACAAAATACAAAAGAGAGCATTCTTTGTGAACAGCCCTTTTGAAACTCTATCAAAAAGTCAAGATGAATTTAAAAAAGGGAAGGAATTGACCTTCAAAATCCATTTTATTCTATTGCTCACTTTGGTATGATTGTTTCTTCCTCAACCCTACCCTACCAAAGAATATAGGAAATATTTATCATATTGTACAAGAACAAATGCAGTGTATACATTTGTTCTCTTGCTTAGTATTTACCATATTTTTCAGAGTATAAGACACACTGGGGTATAAGACGCATCAAGATTTTGAAGAAGCAAATTAAAAAAAAAAGTTTTTGCACTCTGCAGACCTCCCAAAAATGACCTGTTTTTCAGCCTGCAACACTCTGGAGACCTCCCCAAAACAGCCCATTGTTTGTCAAAAAAAAGGGGGGGCAAGCATAGCCTTTCGGAGGCTTATAGAATGCTCCTGGGGGCTAGCGGGCAAAAATAGTCTGTTTTTTGCTCATTTCTGTCCTTCCTAGCCCCCAGGAGCATTCTGGAAGGCTCTGCAAAGAAGGCAGGATTTCAGGAGGCCAAAAATGCTGTATTCAATGTATAAGATGCACCCAGATTTTCAGCCTCTTTTTTGAGAGAAAAAAGTGCATCTTATACTCCGAAAAATATGGTAAGTTATTTTTTTGCTCAGGGACCAAATTTTGGGAGTCTTGCAGGGATTAATTTTGGGGATAAGGCCTCAAGACACAAATCATTCCTATCCATATTCTTAACACACTCCACAGAAAATTGCTTTTATGAGCAATTTTGAGAGAGCTGAATAATATTAGGAATGTGAACAGCAGACCTTGGGAAGAAAACAGTTCCCAGCTCTGACCATAAATCGCCAAATATAAATTTTAACTTTTGAGTGTTTTTATTATTATTGATTATTTAAATTTATATGCTGCCCAATTCCCAGCAACACTGGGCAGTCAATCTTGAATATAAAGAAAAAGACCATATCATTAAAATGTTGCCTTTGCAACAAAAATTCAGTGCTGCAATCTTGAGGTTGTGAGAAGCTGCAGATGCAAATGGAGTGCTGTGAACTGCATATGTGGCCACAAATAGCCTCTTCTGATACTAAAGACAACAGATGATAAGCTCCCTTTTCCTTCCTTTCCCCCCAAAGAGATTCATAAGAAAAATCAGCACAATAATACTTAATCTATTGTGTTAAACACCAGAACTTCTGAAAGGATCTCACATTTTCCCACCGAAATAAAGGCATTAAAGTATATCTGCTCAGAAAGACTATGGTTTAATAATTGTATCATAATAAGAACCTCACCCAATAACCACTTTCTTTTGATCCATACATAGTTACTCCACGACTGACATAGAACTCAACAATTATATTGTGAGCCATGGGTGGGTGGGTGGGTGAATGGTTGGACAGATAATAGAAAGAGATAGAAATAAAGATGATAGACAGACAGACAGACAGACAGATAGAAGATTGAGATAGATATAAAGAGATGATAGATGGAGAGAGGGATTGAGAGAGATATGATGGATGGAGGGATGGAGAGAGAGATGATGGATAAATCAAGGTAGATAGATAGATAGATAGATAGATAGATAGATAGATAGATAGATAGATAGATAGATAGATAGATAGATAGATAATAGATAGATAGATAGATAGATAGACAGACAGACAGACGATGATAGATAGATAGATAGATAGATAGATAGATAGATAGATAGATAGATAGATAGATAGATAGATGATAGATAGATAGATAGACAGACAGACGATGATAGATAGATAGATAGTAGATAGATAGATAGATAGATAGATAGATAGATAGATAGATAGATAGATAGATAGATGATAGATAGATAGATAGATAGATAGATAGATAGATAGATAGATAGATAGATAGATGATAGACAGACAGACAGACAGTATTCATCAACATTTCTCTAATTGTAATAATGAGACTGTTGAGAAGAAAATGGCAACACCATTCATTTATTCATTTGTTTGTTTATTGTCCTGTCCATCTCCTCCAGAGGTGACTCAGGATGTCTTACAAACATTAATCTGGGCATTTTAGAAACATTATCCTATTGTATTCACTTTTTTCATTAGTTCAGGGCTACTTCCTTCTTGCCATGAATATGGTGAAAGCTGATGGTCACTTTTGAAAGGATGATCTCTATAATTCAGTCCTCCTTGTGTGCCTCAAGAGGATCCCTGCAGCCATTCCAAAGAATCCTGCCAAATGCTAAATCTTGTGTTCTACTGAGTCGCTAATCCCAAGAGAAGCAAGAGAACAGATGGTAGCTCTTTAAAAATCATGAATGCCACTGTGCAAGCCATTTACACCCATCTATGGTTTTGTGCAGGGAAAGGGGAATGTGACTCCAAAGAGAAAGAAATGAGATTCAGAGAGTAATTGAAAAGAAGGCATAAATAACCACCTATCACTGCATTCTGTAAACCCATCTGACAATGCTTTTGGGATGAGTGAACATGGTGGCTCTGGAAATTAGTTGATTGCACATAGAACAATAGATTCAATCGCTGCAAATGCATTCTCAGTCACCCACAATATCTTCAGCCCCTACAATGACAAAAAGCAAACACAATAACCTATAAAAATAAATATTAATCTGTTCCCAGGTTGCGCTGTCTGCTCTCACGGGCCGTTGCATCTGAATCAATTTTGTCCACTTATCTTGCCAAAAATATTTTGGTGGAGAGATAACTATTTCATTAATTAAATACATAAGAATGTCCATTAACATCTCTGGAATAATAATGTTTTGTAAAGAGAAAACAACACGGAAAGCTTTGAATGGCAATCTAATTGCTTGCATAGATCAAAGCTATGAAATGTCTCTAATTGGGTTTTTATTTTTAAAGGATCAATAAAAAATATAGAAAAGAGATTTTCAATATTGCATTTGCTTTATGTGGGCTGACCAAACAAAAATAAATTTGGTGAAATTTCTATCTGTTATTTTGAGCTGTTTAAAAGTATTCCCAATTTAATTTAAAAATGCTGGAGTCATTCTTAACAAACCATATATTAAACAATTAGTTTCCTACAACATTTTAGCTCCAGCAAAGTTTCATGTCATCAGAAATAGGCTGCAGCAGTTAAAAAATAACCCACACCAATCCCAAAGCACTACCGACTGAAGTTTTAAAGTTCTCAAGTTTTATATAGTAACCAATAAAACATTTGTGGTCGATCAAAACTGGCAAAATGGTGGTAACAGCAGCACAATAAAAAACCTGTCCATGTGTGTGTGTGTGTGTGTGTGTGTGTGTTAGTGTTATAGAAAAGGAGTGCTTGGATCACACTGCCACAGCTGCCATCTTGTCTGTTTTGAAGGCCCCTGGTTTGAGACTTCAGTGTGCTAGGAAAGGAAGGATTGGCAGTTACAACTACATGCCAGGAAGGAAGGTTTCAAGGTATTTGTATGAATCGTGCTTGATTGGATTCAAATTGAAGACTCAAGATTTAAGGAAGTGTTGCTTCACTTTGATTTGAAGTTGGATAGGAGATCCAAGGACAGCCAAATTCCATTTGGAGTGCTTTCAGATTAGATATTTAGGTGTGTGTGCGTGTGTCCGTGTGTGTGTGTACAAAACTGGCTGTTATGTAATACAGCCCAGTAAGGGTATGGCTAGCTGATGAGAGCTAAATAGCTTGAAATAGATCTATACTATTCTCCCTTTATTTATTTATCAGCACAAATGCAACACACACACACAAACACATACAAACATATATGAGCTGTGTAGATAATAACAGAGAAATATCAAAGTTCCTAAAACTGTTCTTCCTTGGCAGAATGGGATGAAAATAGCAGGGCTGGTAGACACTTTAAAGAACAGTAATACAGTTCAATTGAATTCAATAATACAATAATACAATAGCAGAGTTGGAAGGGACCTTGGAAGTCTTCTAATCCAACTCCAGGCCTAGACAGGAAACCCTATACCATTTCAGACAGATGGCTATCCAACATCTTCTTAAAGATTTACAGTCTTGGGGCACTCACAACTTCTGGAGGCAAGCTGTTCCACTGATTAGTTGTTCTAACTGTCAGAAAATTTCTCCTCAGTTCTAAGTTGCTTCTCTCCTTGATTAGCTTCCACCCATTGCTTCTTGTTCTACCCTCAGGTGCTTTGGAGAATAGTTTGACTCCCTCTTCTTTTGGCAACCCCTGAGATATTGGAACACTGCTATCATGTCTCCCCTAGTCCTTCTTTCTCTTAAACAATTTTTTCCTTCCCAGATGAATGCGCAGTTTGACTAAAATATTTTGTGCTTTTTTTTCTACATTGGTTTACCAGGAATACTTGGCTTCTAGGAGTGCTACATTGATAAATAAATTAGACTGATCATAACTGGAGTAAGCAGAGCATTATAACTAGGAATCATTGCAATTGTATTTCCCAGAATTTCCATGCATCACTGGAAATTCTTTCACTCCAGGTGAAAGATACTGCAAAATCTCAATTTCCATCTCACTCCAGGAGGAAGGATATTGCAAAGTGTGCAGCAGCTGCCAAAAAAGCCAACACAGTTCTAGGCTGAATAACATAGGGATAGTATCAAGTTCACGTGAAGTGTTAATACCATTTTATAATGCCTTGGTATGGCCACACTTGGAATACTGCATTCAGTTTTGGTTGCCACAAAAAGATGAAAGAGTGCAGAGAAGAGCAACAAAGAGGATTAGGGAACTGGAGGCTAAAACATATGAAGAACGGTTGTAGGAACTGGGTATGTCTAGTTTAATGAAAAGAAGGACTAGGGGAGACATGATAACAGTGTTCCAATATCTCTGGGGTTGCCACAAAGAAGAGGGAATCAAACTATTCTCCAAAGCACCTGAGGATAGAAGAAGAAGCAATGGGTGGAAACTGATCAAGGAGAGAAGCAACTTAGAACTGAGGAGAAATTTCCTGACAGTTAGAACAATTAATCAGTGGAACAGCTTGCCTCCAGAAGTTGTTAATGCCCCAACACTGGAGGTCTTTAAGACGATGTTGGATAGCCATTTGTCTGGAACAGTATAGGGTTTCCTGCCTAGGCAGGGCATTGGACTAGAAGACTCCAAGGTCCCTTCCAACTCTGCTATTGTATTGTATTGTAAAATCTCCATTCCCTCCCCACTCCTGGAGAAGTTTACTGCAAAATCCCCATTCCCTCCCCATCCCACTAACCTGCTTTTCAGCTCCATTCTCCTGTGCAGGGCAACAAAAGAAGACTCAACTGATCAGATGGGACTC
Organism: Thamnophis elegans; assembly: GCF_009769535.1. Lineage (NCBI taxonomy): Eukaryota > Metazoa > Chordata > Lepidosauria > Squamata > Natricidae > Thamnophis > Thamnophis elegans. The sequence continues at coordinate 71,847,837 of NC_045543.1, read as the reverse complement.
AGGAGACAGAGAATAGATGGGAGTGGGGCCAGCCAGAGGTGGTATTTGCCAGTTCTCAAAACTACTCAAAATTTCCACTACCAGAACGCCAGAACCAGTCAGAACTGGCTGAATACCATCTCTGATTATGGTGATGATTCAAGTATTACTTATAAGTAAATATTTTGGATTAATAAGCAGTAAAAAGAACAGGTGTGTTTGTGAGAGAGAAAGTCTAAGATTATTTTTCTCTATGTTACTTTAATTTCTGCTGGCAATTGGAAAAATTGAGTGCGAAATAGAAGTGCATATGATCAAAAGAGGAAAGTAATAGTAGAAACAAAATGCACATTTATATACTGTGTTTTCCCGAAAACAAGACAGGGTCTTATTTTCCTTTGCTTCATGAAATATGGCCTTGGGCTTATTATAGGGGGAGGGTTTATTGTTTTGGGGTTGCTGGGCAGCTGCTCCCTTGCGAACTGGCTCCCGAAGAGCCAGGCACAGCCTCATGGGCAAAGCAGCCATGAGGTGAACCACGCTCAAGATAAACTGCCTGGCAAACCCTCTCTCCAGCTGGGCAGGACACCATGCACTGACCTAGGGGGTATCCTTAAGGTGCCAAGGCACATGGTGCTCTGCCCGCTCCCCAGCTCCCGCAGCTTGGCACATTAGGGATACACCCTAGGTCAGTGCATGGAGCTCTGCCCGGCTGGAGAATGGGGTTGTGCGAGGGCCTGTTCCGCCACTAGCAAGCATGCCTCCCAACCTCACCATGCCCTGGTCCAGCTCTCCCTGCAGTGCTAGGGTACCACCGCTGTGCTCCAAGCATAACTTCTTCTCTGGCTTCCAAACTCCAAAACTTGGCTGCCGAGTCTTCCAGCAGCGACCGCTCTAGGAGTGTGCTCTATGGTTGTGGGCTGGCTGTCAGACAGAGAGTATTCCAGCTGCCAGCCCACAGCCATAGAGCGCACTCCTAGAGCGGCCACTGCTGGAAGATTTGGCAGCCAAGTTTTGGAGTCTGGAAGCTGGAGAAGAAGTTATGCTCGGAGCGCAGCGGCGGTGCCCTGGCCCTGCAGGGAGCCCCCTAAACAACTCCCCCCTCCATCCAGGCATAATGTCACTACACAACCTAGCAGTACCCCAAAGGTGGCAAGCCATGTGAGCGCCTTCTCCCCCAGTTCCCGTGGCTTGGCAGCTTCAGGATACCACTAGGTCGGTGAGTGGTGCTCTGCCTAGTCGGAGGGGGGGGGGTTGTCCAGGGGGCTTATTTTGGGGATGGGGTTATATTTTTGCCCACATGAAAAATGTGGCAAGGCATTAGTTTCAGAAAAGGTTGTATTTTGGGGAAAACATGGTAGGAATAATTAGTTTTAAGAGACTGCATTTCTTCGCTAGGTATCATTTACAGCTTTCTGATGCTTTGTTAGCTACATTCATTTCATTTTACATAAGTTTAATAAAAGCATGGTTAGCTGGGAGAAATACTAATGAGTTTTTTTTTCAAACTAGAAGGTTTGGGAGCCTTCTGCTCGCAGATGTGTACATTATTAGCTCTGATATTATTTGACCGAAATAGCCATGAGCCACTGTCTGTGTAGCTTCAATTGCTCTGGAACAGTTAGCTTTCTGATTTAGATCTTGCAATGTAGGCTGTTCATTTTAAGCTTTGATCTTTTTTGAATCCTCTTAGACAACTGTCCTGAATAAGATAAGAGTCAATATAGCCTTGTGATTAGAATATCCAGCTTTACCTGCAAAACCCAGGTTCACAAGCCCCATCAGTTCTAAATCTCTCCAGTTGATCTATGGTGAGTTAAGAGGTCAATGCCACAGTCCCCAAATTAATACCTTCTGAAACTCTCTTTTCCTAATGGTCAGCTCATTCTTTTCAATTCCATGGAGGAAATGTGAGATACAAATGAAGTCAATAAATATCCCTAAAAGGTTCAGGCATGAGACTAAACCTTTAACTATTGTTTTCTCCTCTTTGGTTTCAAGGAAACTTTCTATATATTGGCAAGGGTGGGAAGAGAAATAAGAAAAAGAATTTAAGTGTCAGGAGATTTGTGATATGATCTGAAAAAGGACCTAAGTAAGTTCCTTTCTTGCTAATCACCCAATTGTTGCTGAGCTCAGCAAAATGGGAACATTGCATGCAGGTGTGTTCAGAACAGGAGGAAAGGAAGAGTACATTATATATCTATGAGACAACATAAATTATTCCATTTTCTGGGAATGCATTGGCATCCTTAGGTTTTTTGCAATATACAGTCTGTTCAAATGGAATAGTACTTCTGGTGAATTGGATCAGATTATAGTAAACCATGATTGTAAACCATGATCTGACAACTTTGAAGTATTTTCTATAGGAATTAATGGGAAGATCCAAGAAATGTCCGTTGTGTCAAAATGTAGAAGTTGGCTATTAGTCATTATGTGATATTGCGTGATAGCCAGACCATATTATTATTTGGGCCTTCGAGTCGCTGATTCAAATGATCCTGATGATAATTATCAGATTATTTCATGTCCATATTAAAACCTTAACATGATTGCCAATTCCAGGCACAGTTCAGGGTGTGTATTTTTGCTGCTTAAGGTTTTAAATGCCTTGAGGCTGATTATCTAAAGATTTATCTCCTTGTAATAAACTTGTCCTGACATTAAGATCTTCAGATGAAATATCCCTTTTTTTGGAAGCCACAATTCTAAGATATAGGTGAGGATTTTCTTCTAGATTATCCCCAAGCTAATAGAAATTCCATTAAGCTTTTTTCTCCATTTCTGCTCTGTTACTTTTTTGGTTTTGGAAATATGGGATATATTTAATTTTTGAGAGGAGTAGTGGCTGAGTGGCTTAATGATACTGCCAATGGTCTCTGTTCTAGTGGTTCAAGTTCTAGCACTTGAACGGGGTGAGTTCCCATCACTTGCCTCAGCTTCTGCCCACTTAGCAGTTCAAAAGCATGTTCTACGCGAGTAGATAAATAGGCATCATTTGGTGGCGAGACGAGCCAGCACTTTGTGTGGCAGTCAGAATCCTGCTGGTACTGAACCTTTCCAGTTGTGACTTCCATTTGTGAGGCAGTGTTGCTGAAGGTAGAAAGGCTTGGATAAAGCTGCAGGAAAAGCCACTTGTCTTTCTTTCTGGTGTGGAACTAGCTTGCCGTCCAATGGTGCACTTTGGGAAACATGCAAGCGTGTACCTAACAGGTACACACTTGCATGTTTCCATGCAGCTGGTAAATAGACAGCCAAACTCCTGCTCTCCATTAGCATTGTAGTCTCCTGGCTAGTGTAACAACACCATACACTAAATAAATAAATAAATAAAATTTAAATTTTGGAAAGGTGGTATATAGGCAACAAATAAATTGCCAGAGAGTGCTTTATGTTTCAAGACACAAAGTTAATTCAAAGCCTGCAATTTCTGTAACACTTGTATGCAACTTCTTAAAGCAGCTACAACTTTTCCCAGGATAAGGTAGTTGCCCCTTTAATAAATCACAGGGAAGAAAAAAGAATAAGATATATTCCTCTACAAATATATGTGGTTTCTGACTGGCAGCAAATTTGGAAGTGAGAAAGTAGAGCCAGGATAGGACTAAGTTACCACTGGTCTAATGGTAATTTCAGTGTATCAGCAACAACTAACAAAAGCCTACAAACAAGTAAAGAAATAAACATGAACTATTGCGTAGACATCCACATGATCACATATATATAGAGAAGCATTAACCAACCTTTACATTTGACTTGAAACTTAACAGCTAAAAGCAAACCACCAGCTATGTATGGTACCTCATTAGGAAATCAATTTTATTCACTCCACAACAATAGGCAGCATTTGACTTAGTATGTCAACATTCTGCAAGCTTTTTCTAGTTACAGACTGACATTGCCATCCTACAAGTACATTCACAAAGAAAGAAGTCCTACTGAATTCAATGAGATTTATCTTCCCCTTAAATTAAAGGCAATACAAATTGCAACAATCAGTCAGATGTGCTTTTAAATAGACATGGATAGATGTATAATCTTACCTTCGGTAATGAAATTAATTGAGATGAATTTCCCCTAATGAAGAGACTGGAGACTGGAAACCAGTGAACATTATGTTTTTTTTAAAAAAAGAGGAGGATTCTATTGACACCATAGGTTTGTCTAGTAACTTGTTTTATGGATTATATATTCTTTGTATATTGCATATTCTACATTTGCCAGGAGCACTATTTGCATTTTGTGCTAATGTTGTCTGTTTTTGGAAGTGTTGCCAAAGAAGAAGAAGATTCCTAAGATGCTATGCGAAAAAAGGAGATAGGTAGGTGGGTGGATGGATGGATGGATGGATGGTAATGTACATGTATTCTGCCTATTTTTCAATACTCACTAAAGCCAAGACTGCTTAGTTTAGCTAGATTGTGCTAATTAAACCATTCTTTGACATTTAAAATAAACATAAATATTAATCAATTTCTTAATATTTCCAGTGGTGAGGCAAACACAAATATTGGTACCCACAGATGCCACACTGAGACACAATCCATATATTAAATCTGCTGTATGTTTTGAACATCAATGACTCTGAAAAAGGTAACCCTTTTAAGAACAATCATTTGTTTGCTTGAATTACACTTAGAAATGATTTGGGGTCAGAGCAATGGACAAGAAGAATAATGTAATTATAATGTCCAGTCTTGCCTGACAGCTACACAGCTGTTTTGAATGAATAGGAGGCACAGTGACCTAGTGGTTAAGATGCTGGGCTTGTTGACCAGAAGGTTGGTAATTCAAGATCCAAGCACCATATGATGAGATTAGCTCCTGTTCTTGCTCCAGCTTCTGAAAACCTAGAAGATAAAGTAGAGACTCAGGTACCATTTTGGTGGGAAGGTAACAGCATTCAGTGAACCTCACATATAGTCCAAAGGTGGGTTCCTACAAAACTGTGCGTACACCAAACTGGAAGTAATGCTAGCAGCAATCTGCCCCTGATATAGTCATGTCAGCCACATGACTATGGAAGCATCTTCAGACAGTGTTAACTCAGCTACAAAATGGAGATAAGCCCTCTAAAGTCGGACATGCTTAGGCAGGGTAAATCTTTACCTATTGTTGAATGAATTTGGAATCTTTTTTCAAACTTATCACCAGTTATTATGCTGCACGGTAGTCTATAATGATTCATATGAATAATTGAAGTTGTGCTTTCTCTGACCAAAAAGAGCGTTACTGTAACAACAACATAAACTGATAGACGTTCCATACTACAGAGCCACTAATTCTGAAAAAAAAAATTCTGGGACACAGAGTTAAGTATAGGTCTTTGGCCTTCCCTCCTTACTCATTTACAGAATGAACACAATCGACTTATTTGGCGATATTTATTAATGGTAGTCAAGGCACGGAATACAAAATTCATCCAGCAAACCGGAAAAGGTCTTTACAGCAATTTGTGAAAATTGATGTGCATTTCAGCATCCGTATCATCAGTTTATAGCTCAGTGCCTGGGAAGGCAGAGGTTGTGGGAAAAGTGAAAATAGCACGTCCAGCAAGCATTGTAGGAAGGACTAGAGAGCCGGTGGACTGCTTCAATTATCCAAGCTCCATGATGAATAAGAACTGTATCTGCTCTTGAAATGTCTGTGAGATGCTGATAATGTTTAAGTCATTGGAGCATCAGTGCTGAAGAGGGAAGCATTTCAAAAGTAATCCTGGGGCTTGCCTAAGCACATGCAGTCAGAAATCCAAATGGGAAGGATGAACCTTAACTGCATACACAAGAAGTAAAAAAAAATCAAGAGGGAGAAATGGGGAAATTTTCTTCCACACTAAAAGAACAAGTTTTCCTTCACCCTAGTGGTACTTAGAGATAAACCAAAGTTTACTGGCAGTTTTGCCAGATAAAAAGAACACAACTCAGAAAATCCAAAGAAACAGTCTGCAATCTTTGGTTTGTGTGTGTGTGTGTGTGTGTGTGTGTGTGTGTGTGTGTGTGTTTGGGGAGGTGGTGTGCTCTTATGAATCAAACAACTCTCAAGGTTGGCATTTTGATCCCCTTATTTTATGTTCTTTTTAAGAACTAGTCTTTTTTTTAAAGGAAAAGTGAAAATGCTCATATTCTTAATACCCTTTCTCCTTAGGTCTCTGATACTACTGGCTGAGTTTCTGTAGGTTTCAGGGAAAAGTTCACATGAACAAATCCTAAGATTTGTTCATGTGAACTAAGAAAACATATGAATAAATTAGAATAGAAATAGTAGAATCTTCCTATTAGAAAATAGGAAGGGAGATGCTTTCCTTGTGTGTGTGCCCTCCATTTATAGCCTGGCCTGTGAATCCACACACTAATATTCCTTGAGATATATTCACTGCTCTCATAATTTTTAAGCATTTGATAGTAGATTTAGTGCCTTTCCCTTTCAACATCTGTTGTATCTGCAGTTGTAAAATGAATGCTGAAAAATGATATTTTTGTAAAGGTGAGAAATTCATACAGCCTATTGGTTGAACTACCAATTTCACAATGACAGTATAGCAGTCATGTGATATCTTTGATTTATTAGAATAATAAATCTACAAAGCTGCTGTTCTGAAAAAGACTTTTCAAATAAAAAGAGGAGTTGGGAGAGAGAAGAAGATACTCATGCTAATGCTCTGTTGAAACACATCCTAAGGAACTTTATTCTTTGGACACTTTCATGCTTCTTGGTCATGCAGATGATGTAATTCCTTCAAATTCCTTCCCCACTATTACAACACTAATGAAAATGGAGAGAACCCTAATTTGCCACAAGGACAGAAAAGTTGAAATAATGTAGGCATTGACAGAAGATAATAAGCACGATAGAGGGATTCTTTATTGCATTGTAGTTCTCAGTGCATATTTTAAATATATTTTGTTACTGAAAGAGAATTTTGCGTAAGGTTAAAAAAAACTATAGAAACTTAAATATGAAAAAAGAAAAAGGTATAAATGAATAAAATAAGTGAGATAAATGACAAGAAAGAAAAAGGAAAGAATATCTAAAGAAGTTATTTCTGATTTTCTTTGCCGAAGAAATATAATTGTGATCATTTCCACTCTCCCAAATTAAATATCTTGGCTCCTTTCCATAAACAACCATTTTAATCAGTAAATCCATGAATTACCAATTAATTTTTATCCATTTTCAGCAAAAAAAAGTCCATAAAGGGTTTCCAGTCTTTTATAAAAGTCATTGTAGTTCCCTCTTTTAATCAAACAAGTCAGTTTGGCCATTTTTTCAAACTCTGCTATCTTCATAATTTATTCCTCCATTTTGGATCTTTCTCTATTAGTTGTTGTCAGTGCATTTTATTGACATCTAAAATTACTTTTGGTATTTGGTTTCAAAGCAAAGCATTTAGGAAAATGTCAAAAGATGGAGAAGGGGTTAAGCTGATCTCTCCATTCTAAGATCATAATCAGAGCCTTTGAATATCTCACCAGGGAAAATAGCTGCTAAAATATAATCTCTTCTTCACTGAATGTCTTCCCCAGAAAAAAGATACCTGGTGTCCAAAATCTATTTTTCCAGACAATAATATTGTTATTTTTCCAGAATGTTTCATCTTGTTCATGCTATTATCTTTTTCTATCCATATTTTTCTTTGAAAATTAGGAAGAATTAGGAAGAATAACGATACAAGTACAAATTGTTTGTACTTGTTGATGGTGGGAAAGTCATTTCTTTATATAGCTTTATCTTTGTTTTTGTTTTTCTCTGCATTTTCTTTTTATATTTTCTTAGTTTGTATTAGGTTTTGATATGTTTAAACTTTAATAAAAATCTTTCTGGGATATTTTCTAATTTGTTTTAATTTTTATTTTTTGGAATCATGGCTTGGCAGTAGTTAGATCACAAAAACCATGCTTTCTCAATGAGAAAATCAAACTTTTGTGGTGGCCCCAAAACAAAGTCATTCCAGATATTCTTTCGTCTAAGGTTAATGCAGTGGTGGGATTCAGCCACTTCACACTTATTTGTGGGAACTGATTGTTAACTTCTAAGCAGTTTGGAGAACCGCTTGTTGGAAGAAATCTTATTTTGTGTTTTTTTCCCCACTTTAAAGGGCTAATCCTGTAAGGAAGACAGGAAGGAAACATTCTGATGTTGTTTCTAGCCTAATCCTTATTGCCTTGCTTATAAAAACCAGTTAACCCTAATCACATTGTAACAGCTAAGGCGAAGCGCCCATCGACCTGAATGACATGACATGGTATGAGTTGCCCATACCCACATGGTCACATGACCACCAAGCCATCCCTACCACGCCAGCTGGTCATTAGGGCAGAAACTATTTGTTAAACTATTTGAATCTCACCACTGGGTCAATGTCTAATTCATCTGATGATAGACCAATTTTTAAAAAAGATTAATTTTCTTTGTAGCCAAAGTTAAAGGTTGAAGTTTTGTTACGCATTGGTGAGGTCATCAGTTTCTTCATGTTTCTCTTTTTTTTAGAGAGAGAGAAAAGCAAACTTATGGCATTTCTATGTGATATGTAATGAGGCAGAATTTTCAGCACATCCCTCTAGTTGACGTTAGATTAAATAAAGTATTCTCCAGTCCTCTAATTTTAGGCCATTGTTTTTGCTGGAATTAAGACAGATTTTCATCCTTCATATGGGTGTAATAAATCCTATATTATAGCATACTAAAATAATTAATATTAAAAGAAAAAACGTGAAAGAAAATATTAAAGAAAAAATATGAGATATATATTTAAATAGCTTCATTAGAGGAAAAACATTGGCAAATTACACTGGCAAATGTCAGTGATACAGAGCAATGCAACAGAAAAAGAATACTTTCCATATTATAAAGCACGATTAATCACATATAATGGCTTAATTGGAAGCAATAATGTTTATAAATCTCTTGCTCAGCATTCAGCAGCCTGTGGAGGACCAAAAAGAGAACAATGCCAAATCTAACAGAATTATGCCAATAAATTGAGTTCACCTCGTCTCATACAGTTGGTAAGAAAATGACCTTCAGAGATACAGAATACAGAATAATAGAGTCAGAAGAGACTTTGGAGATCTTCTAATCCAAAACCCTGCTCAAGCAGTAGACTCTGTAACATTCTGGATAAATGTAGGCTGTTCAATCTCTTCTTAAAAACCTCCAGTGATGGAGCACCTACAACCTCTGGAGGCAAATCCACTCAGGGGTGGGTTGCTGCCGGCATTACTGCCGGTTTGCTGCATGCAAAACTTTTTCCTGCACGCACTTGCTTCACTCACACCAGATGCGTGCTCTGCACGTTTGCACATAAATAGTTCTGCACATGTGCAAAACACTAAAAAATGGAAAAAAAAACAATTAAATTTGTGCAATGAAAGTTGTTCTGCGCATGCATAGAACTGAAAAATCAAGATGGCGGCACTGTAGGAAAAAGCAGTTTGGGGCCATGGCAGGACTGGGTCATTGCCAGTTCCAACAAAAAACTCATCTACAAGGTTTTTTGCACACTTTTGCCAATAGTGTTTGCCTAGAAATATGCATATATCTCCCTCCCTCCCCCCTCTCTCTCATTCTCTCCCTTTTTCTGTTTTTAGTAATAAAATTTTCATATAAATTCAAGAAGTACAAATTGGACAAGTGTTTCTTTTTTAATATAAAATCAGAACATATTTCTTTGCTTGGAAGAGTTAAGAACTGAGCAGGGCGATCAGCTGATGGATTCTTCCTAGGTTTTGGAATTGTACATGGATAGAAAAGATGAAGAAAACCAAAAGACATTTAGATGAAGATGGTGGGAAAAAAGGACAAGTGCCAGAGAGTGGAAAATGAGGGAATAACGTTGTTAAGAAAGGTAACCAAATGAAGCCTTTTGCCTTATTTCCTGATCATCATTTATGTGGCTGCCAAAGGCAAAGGGACTCCTATTTTATTTTATTTTATTTTATTTTATTATTTTATTTTATTTTATTTTATTTTATTTTATTTTATTTTATTTTATTTTATTTTATTTTATTTTATTTTATTTTATTTTATTTATTTTATTTTATTTTATTTTATTTTATTTTATTTTTTTATTTTATTATTTTATTTTATTTATTTTATTTTATTTTATTTATTTTATTTTATTTTATTTTTTATTTTATTTTATTGTTATTTTTATTATTTATTAATTTATTATTTATTATTTATTTATTTATTTATTATTTATTTATTATTTATTTATTATTTATTTATTATTAAAATTCATATGCCGCCCAATCCCGAAGGATTCCAGGTGGCTTACAAAAAGAAGAAGAGGAAGAAAAAGAAGAAGAAAAGGACAGATTTAAAATCACAACACATGCATTCGTTCTAATCAGGGCTGGACCTCAACAATGAGGTCAAGAGCCCCAGGCCTGCCGGAATAGCCAGGTTATAACAGCTTTCCTGAAGGCCATTTCATATTTTGAATGAAAGAAAAATGGTTTGAAAAATCTGTGACATTCCAAAGCATTATATTTAGCAAGTGCAGCAGAGAAGACCAAGCAAAGGTTTGTTCCACAATAATGAAGGAAAAGATGCATTTGGTTTAAGTTTGCTTCCCAAACAAACATACCAATCTGAACATAATTATTCTTTGGTTTTCAGACCTCTATTGAAGATGGGTGCGAAATGCAGGCTTTAGAGAAACGGGGATGGAAAAATGGCTTATATTCTGTGAAATTGCACTCAGAGGGGGGGGAAATATCCTGAAGAAAAGGCATCCAAAAATGCACATGAAAGTTCAGATATGCCAAAGTCTGCCAGAAAAAATATGCATATTTTCATGCTAATTGTTTGTTTAAAAGAGATGCAGAAACAGAATAGCAAAAGCAAACAGGTGCTTTTTTTTAAAAAAAAAATGAGAATTCTGGAGAACAAAAGAGATGCTGTTTTGCATCTCTTGGGCAATGCAGGGAACGTAATGCAGCTTTGTATAAATATATTGGTAAGACATAGTGATACTTTTAAAGTGGCAGAATGCAATATTCAGTAGAATTAATCTGCAGAATGAGTATTGAAATTAGACTATGGAACTCAGCTGGCGACAGATCCTTTTTTATACTTAACAAGAATGGAAGAATTCCTTAAAGACTGGAGATATGCAACTAGTTATTTTTCAACCTCCTATTAATTGGATACAGAGAGAGCTCTGAGGTAGCAACATTAAGAGCATCAAATCAGCATTAGGAGTTTGAAATTTGTAATGCCTAGTTAAAATAACATTTGGCTCTTGCTAACCCTCTGCTGGGTTCCCTATTGTTATTCCTAGCATTAACGCCTAAAATCTTTCCTAACTTGCAAAATATCCAGGAATGTAGAATTTCGTTGGATCTTCTCTATTATATATCACCTAACAGAAAGGAAATGTTGAGCTGTATGAAAGGCACTATTTCTTTGTTCCCTTCTTGATTTTGCCAAGCCCCAAAGGTGCTTTTTCAAAAGGCCACTGGACATTTTTGCTTGAAGATGTTTTGCTTCTCATCTGAGAAGATTCTTTAGTTCCGAATTTCAGAACTGAACTTCAGAATTTCAGAATGGCAGAAGCTTCTTGAATAAGAAGTGAAACTTCTTCAAGTAAAAACAAATAAAGTCCAGTTGCCTTTTGAAAAAGCACCTTTGGGACAACCATGATCTGGATGACTGAGAGTATTCATAGACTAAAGGCCAAGCCTATCTCTGTTTAAATAAGTCCTTTTTGGTAGTAATTTTATTAAAACTTACAATTAAAAAGATAAAAACTAAGACAAACTAAAAAAAAATAAAAGAATAAAAAGAAAAATGCGAACCGCAGAAAATAAACAGAAAAATTGAAAAGAAAAAATAAGATTATAGTGGAAAAAAAGAAAATAAATAAATTACTTCTCCCTTCAACACAAATGTGAACAATCTTTGAAAATATATCACCTTTTTTAAATAAATCAAATTGATTCCTTTCTCCTGTTTGTTATTTCTAAACAAAGCCTCATCATTTCAGTACTAATCCACAAAAGTCCATTAAAAGTTATCAGAGATAACAACATATTTGTTTTACTTTTGATGAAATAAACCAATATTATGTTCTTTCCTTTTACTTCTAACACTCTTGATCTTTAATTCCTTCAAATAATGTCTAGAATTTGATTTCTTGTCATTTTTTTTCTTTGTTGCTTTTCACAAAATTTTCCAACCCTTTAACAAGCTTCTTTTATAAATCTAATATAACTAAGATCAGATCACTCTCTTGGTTTGTGATTTGTATAACCCTTTTAATTTTTAAGGCTCACCTGGCTTCTTATGTACAGTGTAGCATTTTCCCCATATCATTTTTGTAGCCTATCATTTTTTAAATCCACTTTCATATCAGTCACAATCTTGTCTGTGATGGAATGTAATAAGGAACTGGATAACCAATAGGAAAGACTCCATTCAAAAGTTGTAAAAGGCGATTCAGTCAGGATGTTATGTGTTAAGGATTAAGATAGCACCTTCCTAATAGAGTATGTTGTAGATGCTAATTACAGAGTGCTCAGTCTGGCAAGATTTTACCTATATGTGTGAAACAATGAAGAACCTAATTGGAAAAAAGAAAATAAAAAAACATATGTCACTCCTGGTTTGGGGCATAATATGCCCAAATAATAATTTGTCCCTTTTTCATAACATCTTTAAAGATAACTATAGGGGGTGGCACTCTTAAAATTATCTTCTGAGTCCATTGTTCAAAAATATATTTCAATAAGTTCAGTATTAAAATACTTTGCTTCATTTTGTCAGTCAAATTTCTGTAAGTCATTCTTCATTCTGTAAGTGTTCTTGTCCTTTAATGGTAATCTTTAGTTCCTTTTGGTTCCCTCTAGTCTTAAACCTTCAAAGTCTCATTCTATGAAGCATTTTCCCACCAGAAGGATTCTTACAGTTAATTCCAAAACATTCCTGTTAACAAGTAATATCTAACAGTAATTAGAAAAGGAAGTATGTGAACCCAGTGTCCTTTTTGAAGGTATTGACCACAATTTTGACAAGATGTTTATTCCCTTATCCCCCAGTGCATTAAACCCACCAGAAAGCAACTGAATAGAGCACTTGTGTGTGATTTCATGTCCTATCCTTGTTGGGGAGAAATTCTGAAGAGCTGCTCTATTTCACCATGGTCTTTAGTTCACCATTACTTGTCTGGAAATCATTTTTTTAAAATAAGTATTTAATGGGCTGTCTGATAGCATTTACAATTATGCAGATTTCTGAGTATATTTAATTACAGTAGGCTAAATTCTGCAGAGATTTCCTTCACTCTTGGGACACTTGTTTCAAAAAGTGTCAGCTCTGAATCAAGCATGGAGGATTATGCCTCAAGTGTAATTTCATTAGTTATGAAGAACGAGAACATTACAGTGGGCAAAATGGTGATAAACTGTGTATTTAGTCTACTTAATCGCTTGCTTCATTTGCATATCACCAAATGCATAATTTAATTAAATATTTCCCTTGTTTACTAGTCATACTTTAAGAGCTATCTTTAGCTTCTGGCATCTGCACTAGCAAAGTTCACTGTGCTTTAATAAGACAACTTTGGACGCCTATGATCTGAAATGTATATTTGTTTATTCCCCCTTACAGCTGTTCTTTTTCCTCTTTTCATGTAATATTTCCATATGTTCGTATCCTTGGCTACTAATATTGTTTTCATTGAAATTTAGCAAATGTGAAGAAAAACATTTCATGTATACATCTATTAAAATTGTAAGATTATGTGATACTACTTATTCGACATCAGGACTACTATACCAAATTTACTTTTACATTGGCTGTAGAAGAGTTGAGGTCTAAGTACAAATTAGAGAAAAATATTTAATAATGGTGTTTTATGGACTTAGTTTTAAGTGGTAAACCTCCAGGTAATTGCCATCTTTAGGTCAGAGAAGCTTCAGTGAGCCTAAAAACATTTATGTCACTGATATAAGTGAATTGGACTCATGGTCATCAAAGAATTTTCACTAAAGGAGAGAACAGGTAAGGCACCATTTACAGATTAACAGAGTTGGAAGGGACCTTGTAGGTCAACTAGTCCAATCCCCTGCCCAAGCAGGAGACCTTACATCATTTCTGACAAATGACAGTCCAATCTCTTCTTGAAAGCCTACCGTGATGAGAAAGTCAAGCCAGGTGGGAGAAGAAAAAATAATCTCAGGATGAAGAAATTCAGAAGAAGAATTCAGAAGAAGGACCTATTTTTATGTCATGTGTGAAGATGGCTGAAAATGAGTTTGGGTGGGCATGAGAAGAACCTTTGTTTGGAAGGCATTGAGGTATACCTACCACAGCAGAATATATAACTTTCACAAATTAATATGAAGTTGACCAGTTCAAATTCTTGAGGAAGACTAGTCATTAATGGTACCAAAGAGTATAGAATCTAAAAAACATGAACCTGGATAAATTTTAAATTTTAAAAGCAGAAAATGTATATCTAGTGAATAATACATTTAGGTGGAATGAAATGGAGCAATTGACCTAATTAATTATATACTTTTCAAAGCATAACAGATTAGTAGTGTGATTAGTAGTAGTGTTATTCAAATGAACATTGCTAAGTATAACCCCCAAAATTACACAATCTATTTAAATATTTAAACATGGAACATTAATGTGATACAAGTGTATGTCCTTGAGGCAAGCACAAATACAATTGCAATGGAGGAAGAGATTTCTAGGCAATTTTGTATGAGAGGATAAATGCAACATCAGTAAACACCAGAGTACAATTGTTGGATAATTGAAATGGAGAAATAGTTATCACAGGAAAATCTAGACTAGGAAATTATAATAATATAGGAGATAAATTGAATTTTATGAAAAAAAATCTTGTTTGTTATGCACATCTGTTTCATGTAACATAAATGCAGACTGTGCACCTGGATATCCCCAGGTGGACAATCTAGAATCAAATTAAGCACATGAAAAGTAATAGAGATGGAGAAGTATAATCCAGTCACCCAGAACACTTACAAATGTTTTAGAAAACATGATGAAATATCAAATTTGAAAGTATCAAAGATATGGGTTAAAATCAGAATAGTAAATAGAATCAATACGCGAGCAAGGTATGACCTGCATAGTGCACCTTACAATTGGAAAATGAGATCAATATAATGACTGAATTCAATACACTGATTTTATATACGTAGCAAGTCAGAAAAGATGAAAACTTGGGATAGCAAGAAAAATATATGATGACTGAACAAGAAAGAACAAAGAGAAATGTCTCAATCAAGAATGTTATGAAGCAGTAGAAGAAGAAGAAAACAAGAAAGGAAATATGGAAGAAGAATATGTAGTCCATAGATTGGAATACTGGATTATGTACCAATATAAAAAAAGGGATAATAAGAGAAAGGATAAATTATGAAACCATTCCATTAATTCCTTGTGCTTAAGTTTTTACAAAGAAAACTAGAACTAGACACAAAGGGAGAATTGACAAATTTCAAAAAAGCGCCCCCAAAATGAACATAAGGCCAGATAACTAATGCAAGACATATAATAGACAGAACAAGAAAAAATAAGGACATTTTTCCTTTGCTTGCTAGGTTATATTCAGTCTGTATCCATACTGATGACTGATGATGATTTGTTACTCTTATTGTTGTTTTACCAGGTTGTATCCTATATTATCTAGCCTGAGTTGCTACTGCAGGATGGCAAGCATACCAATTGAAATAATAGATAACCAAAGCATAGTACATATTTAGATCAATTGGTATGCCATAACACTAGATTATTTTCCTAATTATTTTTCTCAATGAATTAAAAACAATTGTTATAAGACCTTAATTTGAGAAATAGGGTAATTATTGTGACAAGGATGTATATGTTCCCATATCTGTTCAAGGCTACAAAAATATACCGTAAGAATAAAACGATGGCAGATATTATGTATCATACTGTAGCTGTATCAAACTAGAGGTGAAAATGTTAACAGTGTATGATGGAAAAGCAAATAATACCACTTTGTTAGCAGAAAGTAAAGAAAACCTCTCATCTGGAAAATAAAAATGTGAAGTGAACAATTCAGTATAATATTACATAGATAAATAAAACATAGTAATATAGATTAATATCATGCATGATTGGTGAATTTACAGTGGATGGAAATAGGTGAAGTAAAGAGAAACACAGTGACAAATTTAGACAACATCATTAACAGTTCTTATGATAACAATGATACTTAAAGTAATAGTCTTTCCGGAGATACTATAATTCTTCAAAACTGGATACTGAGAAAGAATGAAAAAGAAGAGAAGCCTTCAAATTATGAATTTGAGAAGGTTACTAGCAGTTCCACGGAATGAAAGAAAACTAATTAATCAGTTCTGAACCAAAAACTCACTTTTCGCTGGAGGCAAAGTCACAAATTTGAACACATTATGAGAATGAATCACAGCCTAAAAAATATGACTGTGCTTATCAAGGTTGAGAAAAGTAGCAGAAAAATAAATGAAGAAAGCAGATGGATAAAATCAAAGTCGTTACTCAAATGGTTTGGGGGGGAAAAACCTATGGCTTATGGCTAATAGCATTAGTCTGTACCATTATGAGCAGTTGAACATAAAATTCATTGACAGCTAATTAGTCAAATAAATAACAATTTAATTTGGGGCACAGACATATTTGGAAGAGAATTGTGTGACATCAGCATCACAAAAATGTTCAGGGTCAGTTAGAGAAATGTCATGGAGAAAGAGGCAGAATGGCATCTGTTTTTGATGTCTTCAAAGGTATCTTACATACATCTTGGTTTTAGCTAGGTTGGAAAGAACTTCTGTTACCCCGAATCACATTTTGATGGAAATAGGAAACTACATTTGGTATCAATGTTATAATAGAACTATCACTTTACCACTTATCATTGGTGCCCTCCAAATCTTTTTCCCTCCTCCTGATTGGTTAATGACTGGCCCTCTATTTCCCTGTTTTCCACTTCTCTGAGATGTCATTTGTGTTGCTCTTCTTCTTTTTCTTCATTTATATTTCAGCCTCAAAACCCCAAGTTTTAGCACTGAATACTTAAATAGTAGATCAAAGTTCTAAAAGTTATTGTTTCCCATTAAAGCTGCTTAAAATTCACTTTTATGGTTTTTTATGCAAATAACACTGCCAGAAGTCTACTTTGTAGATACTGACATGCTTAAACTGACAAATATCTAATCTGTATTTATCAGTTCATTAACCAATCCAAGACAACACCCTAGAAAACATGGGATAAAAAGATGGATCATAGGTAAAATATAATCTCTTCCAGGCAAATAAATTGATAATGCATAAATTGGATTAAAGAACCAGTTTTCCCTAACGGTTAAGGCTACAGGCTAGAAATCAGGAAACTGTGAATTCTTGTTCTGCCTTAGGTATAGCAATAGCAATAGCAGTTAGACTTATATACCGCTTCATAGGGCTTTCAGCCCTCTCTAAGCGGTTTACAGAGTCAGCATATTGCCCCCAACAACAATCCAGGTCCTCATTTTACCCACCTCGGAAGGATGGAAGGCTGAGTCAACCCTGAGCCAGTGAGATTTGAACAGCCGAACTGCAGAACTGCAGTCAGCTGAAGTAGCCTGCAGTGCTGCATTTAACCACTGCGCCACCTTGGCCCTATGAAAGCTGACTAAGTGACTCTGGGCCAATTCCTAGCAGACTATGAATTCTAGTCCTGCCTCAGTCATGAATGGCAGTTGGGTGACTTTGGGGCTCACCGGGGGAGGGGGAATCTTGTGGAGGAAGGAATTTAGATATGTTTGCTACCTTGAATTATTTACAAAAATAACAAAAGCAGGATAAAAGAAATATTTCAAAAGATTTCTACAGGTCAAGTAACCCTACCACTCAGTGTGATTAAAATGTAAGGGATGCAAGTAATTGTATAGCTCAGCATGAGTGGAAGTAATAAACTTGTGGAAGAGCTGCTATTAAAACAAGGTTACTGTAACCTTAGAATAAAAGCAGTACTAGCATTCAGAGGTGGGTTGCCAATTTTTCTACTACTGGCTTGCGCACTAGCGCAACACTTCTGTGCATGTGTAGAAGCTCCTGTGCATGTGCAGAAGTGTGTGGGTGGGTGGGCGGAGCCTCCCACCACTGCTACTACCAGTTCGCCTGATCCGGGCCAAACTGGGAGCAACCCACCTCTGCTAGCTTTCATGACTTGAGTTTTCTAGTCTGGTCTACTTTGGGGGGTTGACAACAATATTGCAAGTCTGAATGAATTTCTCCCTCTTTCTCTTTATCCTTCTCAAAACTACAGAGGGTCTGGTTTGAGATGCTTGCTCAGATTACTATTCTGCCCCAGACTCAGCTCTCTGTTACCTGACCATTATTTTGGCTTTTTGTCCTGTTCCTCGGGGTTATTCCTTCTGTATATTTACATCAGTATCCAGTAGGCTGCAGATTCCTCATGCCAGGGCATTCAGTGGAACTTCTGTTTTAGGTTACGAAAATGAAATCTCTACTCAGCCATGACTGTTAATTTATGTATTTGTTTGTTACTGTTGAATTTATCCCTGAACGTTCTGTTCATTCTGAACTGGAAGGCAGATTACAATAATAAAACATGTTGTGGATAAAACATAATAAAAAATGAAGCAATTAAAATCAAAAACCAACTTTAAAATCAGCCATTAAAATAATTTACAATTAGCCTGGCAAAACATATGTGCTTTTAACACCTGCTGAAATATTGGCAAAAATAGAACCAAAAAGAGATCTTTGGGGGTACATTCTATATTCCTGGGAAAAACCATTTTCTACATATGTGAGTAAGCTTCTAGTAGCATTGTCAGAAAGTTTTTTTCTGGTCATTTAAGTAGCTGGGCAAGTTCATTTGAAGGTGGCATCCCTCAGATAAACTGGGATGGTGGGGTTTTGCAGTGGTTAGAACAGTGATGGGCAACCTTTTTGGGGTGGTGTGTCAAAAATCGGCAAAAAATCGAGCATAACTCGCGTTGTGTGTCACTTCGACAAAAACATAAATTTGCGCAATTTATAGTTTAAACTACAAAAATATATAATTGCAATATAATTGTATTTAATAAACCAAAAACAAATTATTTAACATACCTGCTTAGTAACTTCTTTGTTCATCAGTCACTTTTTTCAATGCCATTGTAACTCTGGTCACTAAATGTTTTCCCCCTCCTCGAGACTCCTCACTTCTTCCTTCATTCCTCTTGCTTATCTACCTTCACCTTATCTGTCTTCTGCTCTTTCCCTCTCTTCCTTCCTTTCTCCTTCCATCCTCTCTTCTTTCCTCACTCACTCCCTTCCTCCTTTCCTCTTCCTTCCTCCTTCCATTCTTTCAGCTTCATTTCTTTTGCCTATCTACCTTCTCTGTCTTTCTGCTCTTTCCATTTCTCTCTTCCTCTTCGCTTCTGTTCCTTCCTCCTTCCCTCCTTCCCTATTTCTTCCTTCTTCCTTCCTTCTGCCTATCTACCTTCACCTTCTCTGTCTTTCTGCTCTTTCCCTGTCTTCCCCTTTCCTCCCTCCCTCCCTTCTTTCCTTTCTAGTTCCATCTTTTCTTCTTTCCTCTCTCCCTCCCTTTTTCTTTTTTCCTTCCTTCCTCTTTCCTCTTGCCTATCAACTTCATCCTCTTTGTCTTTCTGCTCTTTCCCTCTCTTCCCCTTTTCTTCCTACCTCCTTCCCTCTTTTCTCCCTCCCTTCTTCTTTTTCTTCTTTTTTTATTCCATCTTCCTCCTTCTCCTCCCATTCTTTCTCCTTCCATCCATCTTTTCTCCTTCCATCTTCTCCCCCCTCCCTTCTTCTTTTCCTTCCCCCCTCCCTCCTTCCTTCCTCTCCTTCCCTTTCTCGCACACAGGAAGGGGAGGGGAGGCTTTCTAGTCACTTTCACAGCATAATTTCTTTATCTAACTTTTAAAAAACAGTGTGCAAATCAAACTTGAGATTTTCGTAACCTGCGAAGCACCAAGTTATTATCTTCTGTTGTTACAAATTCGCAGCTACTCCATTCTTTCCGATAGGGAACTGCATTTCCCAAGATGCCTCAGGTCCTCAAAGCGCTGAACGCGGTTTTGCAATTGACTCCAGCGAGGCCCGGTAGCCGCCGGCTAGGGTGGCTGTCAAGGCGCTGACAGCGGAGCAGACGCGCCGTTTGTTACTGCTTCCAGCAATCGAGACGGACGAGGGAAGCGGCGGTGGCGGACGTCAGCAGCGACTGTAACGACCGCACGGGCGAGGTGCGGAGGAAGAACGGAAGGTCCCTCCCGCCCGCGACGACGGCTCCAGCCATGGACGAGCAGGCTGGCCCCGGCGTCTTCTTCAACAACAACAACGCGCTGCTCTTGCCGCCACCTCCGGGTGGGAAGCAACCACGCCTTGCCAACTCGCTTCCCACCTCAGCACAGGGGCCGCACAGGCGTGGTTGCTTCCCATCCGGAGGTGGCGGCAAGAGCAGTGCGTTGTTGTTGTTGGGGCCAGCCTGGTCGTCCATGGCTGGAGCCGTCGTCGCGGGCAGGAGGGACCTTCCGTTCTTCCTCCGCACCTCGCCCGAGCAGTCGTTATAGTCGCTGCCGACGTCCGCCACCGCCGCTTCTAATTAATATAATTCTCCCTCTCTTTTTCACTCTCTCTCCAGCACACAAACGCAAATGCATAGGGCAGCCCACCTCACACACAGGTAACTCCGGGCAGCTTACAACATTATGATGCACGTCTCCCCATAGGAGAGGAGATGGGGAAGCCGGGGGCCCGGAGATCACCCGGGGGATGCCGAGGATGCCTTACCAATCGAAAGCCGGCGTACCTCGTCATAATGGGGGATGGATTTCTTGCCAGGAAACGCGAGGGTTGGACAACGGCGGAGGCTCGGGTTTGTTTTTTTCCCCGGGAATAAAAGTGAACATAAGACTTCTAAATCCCCAGCAAGAAAAGAAATGCAACTGTAGTGGTCTCTCCCCCCCTTCCTCTAAAGAACAAATGTTATCCTGCCGCAGAAGCGAAGAAATCTCAGATTTCGCCCTTCTGCAACAGCCTCTCTCGGGATCCCGCTCCTCCGCTACAGATGCATCGCGTCCCAACAGCGGAACGTCTGGTCACCTTAGGGATGAATCCTGTGCGTGTCACCCCAAATGGCTATGCGTGTCAGCACTGACACGCGTGTCATAGGTTCGCCATCACTGGGTTAGAATGTAGCATTGCAGACAGACTCTGGCCGCTGCTGGGAGTTCAGTCCTGATGGGCTCAAGTTTGACTCAGCCTTTTAGCTTTCTGAGGTTGATAAAATGAGGACCCAGATTGTTGACACTATATACTGTTTAGAGAGGGCTATAAAGGACTAGGTGTCAGCATTTCAAGTAATGCACCCATAGAAAGCAGAATTCCAAGATTCCTCAAAGAACAATTTATTGGATATATCATGTTGGCACAACTGGTGAAAGCCGACTCTGAAAATTCCTATGGTTTTCACCTGATTAAAAAGTAAAAGTTTCCCCTTTACCCAAGTTATCAATCACATTGTCCAACAGAGGTGCTGGCTGGTTGCTTAGTTACTCCACTCCTCCTCTCCCTAGCTTCCTGTTGGAATGTTCTTGGTTCCCACAGGAACATTTTTTATTTTGATGACAAAACGCCAGCTATCTATTCCCCCCCTCCCTGTCCCCTCTTCTTTCTTCTTTCCCTCAGCCAGGTCTGCTTCAGGGTTATAACTTGGAAGCAGTATATAAGTCTAAGTGCTATTGCTAATTAGTATTTTAAAGTATTAAATTAGTATTTAATAGTAATTAGTATTTAATTAGTATTAAAACCAGCACTATAAACTATGTCTGAGAGGCAATTGGTGACTAGTGCAAAGCCTTCACTACAGGGATCATATGAATTCAGTACCCCTCAGTTTAAACCAATGTAGGAATTCCTCGACTTACAAACATTTGTTTACCAACCGTTTGAAGTTACAGCGGCACTGAGAAAAGTGATTCATAACCAGTTCTCAGTTTTATAACCATTGCACCATCAAAATTCAGCATCTACTTGGCAACTGGCGTACATTTATACAGTTACAGTGTCCTGGGGTCATATGATCACCATCTGCCAAGCAAGGTCAATGGGGGACACTTTTCACTTAACAACTGATGATTGATTTTTTAAAAAATTGCAATTATTTTTGGGCTGAAATGGCAAAATTGTCTACTTTGATTTAAAAAAAAGAACATAAGTACTTTTGTTTCGACATGGACACCACTTCTGAACTTTGTACTTAAAGTGGAAAAGAACAAAATTTTGATTTTGGGTTTCACTGATTAGATTGATAGATATTTATGGAAATGGTTTGTTCATATTATTATGAAAAAACAAAAAGCTGTGATTTGATGTTAATGCCTTATTTTACTGTAACAGAAAGAGTCTGAAGTCAATGCTTCTTTTTATTTCTTTTTCTTATCTTTCCTCACTTCTCTTTTCCTCCCCCCATTGCTTTTCTATTTAATTTGATTTGATTTTGATTTGATTTTATTAGGTTTGTATGCCGCCCTATTCCCGAGAGACTCAGGGCGGCTAACAATATTTACTTTGTATTTTGTTTCTTACAATACTTTATAATTCAATAAAAATGTTGACTGATAAAAATTAAAATCGTTAATGTTCAAGGTTAAAAAAATGCAATTATTTGCTTAACATTTGTGGCAAAACAGGCCGTAAAATTGAGTGTGACTCACTTAACAATCAAATTGTTTAGCAACTGTCTCAATTGCAACTGTAAGCTAAGGATTACCTGTATTAATTTCTGGACCTGTTTCAAGGTAGCCTCACACAGCTCATTACAGTAGCCAAGATGGGTTGTTATTAAGGCATTGCTAATTATTGCTGGTTTAATGGTTTTACCAGTTGCAATGTATGGCTGTGAAAGTTGGATCATTTGGCTGAGTGCCAAATACTTTGGCCACCTAATGAGAAAGAAGGACTTGCTGGAGAAGAGCCTAATGCTGGGAAAAATTTAGGGCAAAAGAAGAAAGGACGACAGAGAATGAGGTGGCTGGATGGAGTCACTGAAGCAGAACTTAAACAGACTCCAGGGGATGGTAGAGGACAAGAAAGCCTGGAGGAACATTCTCCATAAGGTCGCGATGGGTTGGACACAACTTCAAAACTAACAATAACAAATTATTGCTGTGTCTGACCATCTCCAGAAGAATTGTAATACACATAATACAGTCCTAATGGACTAAATGCCTCATTTGTTATAACCACCATTTTCAACTGTCAGCGACATCCCGAGTGAAGGAGCCCTCTCAAGCTGTGAATGTGATCTTTCATTCTTTCTTTCTTGGGGAGTGCAAACCCATACAGAACAAGATTCAACTCAATCCTGGAATCCAGTTTTTTCCTTACCAATAGCACTTTCATCAACTTGTTTTCCTCATCCAGCCCATTATCAAGATTAAGTAAGACTTCCACAGAAATGCTCACATTGAAAAAAAAGAAAGAAACATGAAACCCGTGGAGTGCATACATTTCACTACTTTATAAGGAATTATGATGGGGTGGGTAAGTACCAGAGGTGGTATGATGCTGGTTTGCACTGATATGGATGAACCAGTAGTGGCGGCGGCGCAAGGCTCTGCCCACCCACTCTGACAACATCATGGACCTTCTGCACATGCACAGGTTCTTCCCAGATGCATGCGCCCCCGCAACCAAACCAGCAGTGAAGAGAATAGAATATCATTACTGATAAGTATCTTTACAAAACAGTATTTCCACTGCCTGTCAGTACAATGCTATTCTTTTGATCCTGTCACTCATCCCAAAAGAATACCATGGCAATGAAAACCATTGAGAAGTCAAGGAGAAGTTGCCCATTTTCAGTAGTACCCAGTGCCATGGATTAGGATTTCAAATGGCCTTGAACTAAGTGTCCCTAGTGTTCAAACCAAATTGTTCTGAAAATTTCTCCACTTACATTCCAACACTCTACCTCTCTTGTTCAGGTGCTGGCTGAATTATGGTGGAGGAAGAAGATGCTTAGGCATGAAAGTGTCAATAGCTGAGTTTTATATATAAAACAGAGATAACTCAGCTATTGACACTTTCATTCCCATCTGAAATGGCCAAGAGTCTGTTTGCTCATCATTTTTCAGTGCTTGTTGAACAGATCTCCTGATGGTGAATATCGGGACAAGAGAGGTCCACTTCCTAGTCAAGATGTTCTAGGGCTTTTCCTGACCTAGATCTTCTGTCTCTGGTCTCCCTCTAGAACTGGTTGGAGGTCTATACCACAGCACTGACTCAAACTGGTCTTGAGGTCACGCAAATTGCTTCATAGACATAAATTGGGAAAACACTGCTTTGGTGGAATAAATTGGGTCATCTGTTATTTCAATCCACAGGACTAATATTTCCTATTAATGTTATTTGCTGACATAATGGAGCAAGCTGTAAAGGAATAACACTTCCCTCTCTTTTGTGAAACTTCTTACTATCCCTCTAAAGATGGATGACTCAGGCTCTATTCAGATTGACATCTTTACATCATGATAGTGGTTCGTCAGCAGCTTTAATTTTTAATTAAAAAAGAGAACGCTACTGTTGCATCCAGCCTTTAATACCCTGTTTCCTCGAAAATAAGACCTCCCTGGATAATAAGCCAAATAGGGCTTTTGAGCGCATGCGCTGAAATACGCCCTCCCCTGAAAATAAGCCCTCCCTGAAAATATTGCAACACAGCAGCAGCCATGAAGTGACCATGCTCGTCTCCTCCTGCACCTCAAAAATAGTAAGACCTTCCCAAAAATAAGGCCAAGTGCTTATTTCAGGAGTCAAAAGAATATAAGACTCTGTATTATTTTCAGGGAAACACAGTATTAAAAACAGTTTCTACCCCAGCTGATGATCATATGCAAACTTTGTATACTTCCATTCTTGTAGCGATTCTCCATATCACCTTAAATTAAAGGGTGGTGGAGAAAATAGCAAGGGACCAAATTTAGAGAAGAAGGAGAGGTCTATTTTTTTGACATTTCCTTTTGAATGTCAGGTTTTTTTTTTTTTTTTTTCATAAAATATTTTATTCAATTTTCACATTCCATTTGCAATCATTTATATACAGGGTATTTACTATAAAAAAAAGGAAAAAAAGAAAAAAAAAAGAAAAAGGGAATAAAACGAACAAGTAAAGAGAAAACACAACTCATCATTCACAACCCCACCTAACCCTTGCATCCTCCATACACCCCATCTACCCCCTCCAACTTTCCTTTCTCCCTCTAACACTCCCCTCCTACTTCCCTTTCCCCTCAATCCTTCCTTCTCCCCTTACTCCCCGGACACCCTCCTTACCTTCCCCTTACTCCTTCCTTACTCCTCCCTCTTCTTTCCCTCTACCTCCCTCCTTGGTGTATGCCTTTATTCGAGTGTTGTTTGATCTGATAAAAGTAAAATGAACCAAGGAAAAAAATAATAATAATAATGATAAAAAAAAGAACCACCGTATATAAATACATTCTTGTTCTTATTAAAACTATGTTAACACCCCCCCACCCCACCCCCCACAATCCCCATCCCTAATCCTCCCGACTTCCCAGGGCCCACACCTGGCACTACCTTCTGTCTAAAATATCTTGTATACATATGAATTAAAAAATAAAAGTATATATCAAAAGAAAAGAAAAGCAGAGAAAGAAAAAAAAAAAAAAAGAAACCACTCTTGTATTGATCTCAGCCCCCCATCTTTATCTATGCTTAAATAGTATAAATCATTCTATCTATATTTTATTCTCGTCTCTTACTTCTTTGCTATTTACCCCAACCTTCTGTAGACTCTCCCGTTCCCTTCCTAAACCTCATGATCCCTTCCAATAAAATTTAAGCAGCGTGGTTCATGCCATATATTCAAATATAACTTTACAGACAAGTAATCAAACTTTCCCTTCTAGTAAAATTTAAACAACGTAAATAATCTTTCTTTACCCCTTTTTCAAACAGTAATTCAAAATAATAAATAACTTAGTTCATTCCACATTCATTTTACCTTCATCCCTCACTTGTCTGATATTTACCACTATCAAATTTATACTAGCATTTGTTTAAAATATAACTCAGAATGATTTGTAGCATGAATCATTCCACATATTCCAATAATACTTTCAGCAAGAGTCAGTTAACCTTCTATTTTAAGGTAATCCCTTCTAACAGAGTTTAAACAACATAAGTCATTCTGCATTCTTTTTACAGTTATCTTCCCAAGCGGCTTCCTGTTCTAATAAGCTTTAAACAACGTGGATTTTGCCCTCTTCCCTTGCTTGTCTGATATTTACCACAAATAACGTAGTTCATTCCACATGCATTTTACCCTCATCTCTTGCTTGTCTGATATTTACCACTATCAAATTTATACTAGCGTTTATTTAAAAAGTGACTCAGAACTATTACAACCAACTTTCCCTTCAAATAAAAGTTAAATAGCATGGATCATATTCAAATAATACTTTCAGCAAGAGTCAGTTAACCTTCTATTTTAAAATAATCCCATCTAACAAAGTTTAAACAACATAAATCATTCCGCATTCTTTTAACCACTATCAAATTTATGCTAACGTTACTTTAGAATCTAGCCCAAAGTAGTTTCACCCAGCTTTCCCTTCTGATAAAAATTAGTCCACTTTTTCTACCGGAGAGAGGTCTCAAACCCCCATTCAGTCCTCAACTTTAGGAAGTCTTTTGAAGTATCTAAATTCTCGATCTGCGTTCTTCTGCTTCTCTGAGGGAGGAGGGGCTGCCCCCTCCATCTTGCAGCCGCATGGCCAGCCGTTTGCTTTCTCCTTCCGCTTGTCTCTCCTCTCTTCCTAGCGCGTCAGGAAGTCCCGCCTTCAGAATCCTACAATAGAAATCTTGAGCCTCCGAAACAGAGTTAAGACGAAATCTTTGATTCTCAAATGTAACTGTAATACCGGCAGGGGCCTCCCATCTGTATCGAATCTGTTGACTCCTAAGCTCCTTAGTTAAAAAGGTGTAATTCCTTCTTGCCTTCAACATCTGAAAAGGAATATCTTTGAAAACAATCAGGTCCTGGCCTTCAACTCGAAAACTGTTATTATGAAACTTTTGCACAATCGCATTTCTAGATTCTTTTGTGGAAAAATGTATAATTATGTCCCTCGGGAGTTGTCGCTGTTCCGCTATCAATGAGTTCTGGCGATAGATTTTCCGAATCTGCCAATCAAAGTTAAGTCCCGGGCTTCCCAGCGCATGGCTGAAGGCTTCAGCAAAGGTCTGTTTCAAATCCTCTTGCTCCTTTTCACGGAATCCTCTGACTCTAATTGCAAATGCCTTCCTATTAAAATTTAACATCATAAGCTGATCTTCGTTATTTCTAATTTTTTCAGAATGTCAGGTTTTATATTATCTTGAAAGTCATTATAGCATTTTCCTTTACAGTTGTATGCAACAGGAGTGCCCTCTGTCTTTTAATGTTGCAGTTTGCACATAATTAATTAATCCCTCAAGGTATAATTCCTTTTTTTCTTCAACAAATAATAATAATAATAATAATAATAATAATAATAATAATAATAATAATAATTGCATTCCCCCACACTTTTTTACTAAGAAAAAACTACGTGGATACTTTTATAAAGGAACAGATTGGCAATTATACTAGAATTGGTTTTCCAGAGTCATTTTGCTCTAGAGCACAATTTAAGATCTGTCTCTAGGTAGAAAGTTTGACTCCTGTCCTACTTCAGCTAAATTTGACTATTGGTCTCTTTTTGGGCACAATTAATACAAATACATTAAAGCCAAATTCCTTGGGTGTATCTCTTTCACATTAGCAAGATTAATAATTTATCCAAAGAATTAATTCACAGAAAGCTACTACTATGTTCAAAGATGTCATTGCATAAATTAACACATAATAATTAAAACTTTGCACCAGCAAGACTATTCAACTTAGGGTTGTTTTTTTTTGTCTGTATAGTTAAAAGAATTTCTTTTAGACCAGTATCACATTAACTATGCTAAGGGATTATATTCTCCTAGGCATCTGCTCTGAAAAGCACTTATGTGGGGTGACTGTTTGAAATCTACAGCAGAGATAAACAAATGATAAATGCTACTTCGTAAAATGCCCAAAGAATAGGAAGTTTCTTTTCCATGTATTGAATAGCAGGAAAGGAAAATTAAGATACTATAGTAATAGTAGAAAATAAGAAGGGAATTATTTTTCTTTTCTTAAAAAAAGGAAGAAAGGAAGAAATGACATTTGATTTGCACTGCAGGCTACTTCAGCTGACTGCTAGCTGCAGTTCGGCAGTTCGATTACCACTGGCTCAAGGTTGACTCAGCCTTCCATCCTTCTGAGGTGGGTAAAATGAGAACCCAGATTGTTTTGGGGGCAATTTGCTGACTCTGTAAACTGCTTAGAGAGGGCTTAAAGCACTGTGAAGCAGTATATAAGCCTAACTGCTATTGCTATTGCTATATATGCATACTACTTACTGTGTGTGTGTGTGTGTGTGTGTGTGTGCACACAGAGTATACACAGACATATATACATATACACCCACTACACACACACACACAAACACACACACACACACACACACACACACGTATATCAGTGGGGGGGATAAAGATGTCACCTGCAACTATGTCACCAAAGCACCACCCTGTTTTACATGATTGTGGACACCGTTTTGATTTTTTGGACTTCCTTGTGGACACCCTTATAGTCTTTCAGCCTTGTCCATGTATTTTAGCAATGGTTTTCAACCTCACCACCTTTCAGATGTGTGGACTTCAAATCCCAGAATTCCCCCGCCAGCCCTAAGTGGGCTTATCATATTATGGTTTGTTGCACATTCAGCCAGATGTTTAGACTGGATTTGGCATTTTTATCCACCTATTATATCCTTCACAAGAACCTTGGGTAGTATATGTTGATGTTTGATGGTGTTGAAGATATCGCAAGATATGCGTTGTTCCAAATAAAGCTACCTTTTTCAATTGACAGATGTCAACATTTTGTCAATGTTGATAGTACAGGTAGTCCTTGACTTATGAGCACAATTACCTCAAAATTTGTGTTGATAAGTGAGACATGTGTTAAGTAGGTTTTGACCCATTTTATGACCTTTCTTTCTTGTTAAGTGAATCATTGCAGTTGTTAAGTAAGTAATAGCAAATAAACAAATATATGCACTGGATTTATATACCATTTTACAGTTGCCATGCATCTGAATTTTGATCACCTTACCATGGGGATTCTGCAATGGTCATAAGTGTGAAAAGCCATCATAAGTCACTTTTTCAGCAGCATTGTAATTTTGAATCGTCACTAAATAAGGACTATCTAGAGTGCGCCAGTTGTTTTGGGATTGCATCCAAGGTGCCTATTAGTATTTGGTTCTAGATTTTTGGTACTGTATTACTTTATAAGTAACTCAAAGCAGTGAAGAAAATACAGCAATTCTCTCTCCTCCTATTTTCCCCACAACAACCACACTGTGAAGTGGTTTGAGCTGTCAGTGAGTGACTGGCACAAAGTCACCTAGCCCACTTTCATTCCTAAGGCAGGCTTAGAATTTGCTGTCTCCTTTAGGCTGGCATTCAACCAGTACACCAGAATGGATGAAGATAATGTGCACTACATTGTCATTTTGTACCATCCTCTGTGTAAATTCATTGTAGATCCCCCCCCCTTTTTTCTGTTCAGAATTAAGACCTTTGAAGATTGTAACTAGAACAAAGGAAAATAAATCTAGGGCACTGCTATTAAAGCCTCCACTGGATGAGTTTCTTCTGCAGTTTCTAAAAGTACAAAAACATGAAACATTTACACATCTGTTTGTTATTAGAATTGCTTACCTTGTAGTTTTCTTAAGTAATGTTTTAACTTTTGTTTAATTACAGAATGGATCTTTTCTTTTCAGGGAAGAAAATGCTTGGAACAAAAGTTCATAACCAAAACTAATCTTTCTCTGCTATAAATAAATATATGCCAGGAGAGAAAAAAGTCAAAAGCATAAAAAAACCCTTGCAAAATGACTTTTGATACATTTTCCATTCTCCAGTTCCTTCTAAAGAGGCAACAAAATGAATTCAACAAGACAGCAATAACCATAAATTCAAAATTTGTTCTACATGCATTGTGCATGTGATATGTGTAAAAAAAGGGACACATTTTGATTGTGTGGAGGTGGCTACCATCTTGACTTTTTTGACCTCTCTTGCAGATGCCAAATTCCTGGATTAAGGAATTGTAGTCTATGGAATTATCATAGGCTTCATACGTTCGGCATACATTTTAGAAAAAAAAATATGTTATTTAATTTACCTGAGTAAAGCATAGTTAATTTTGTATTACAATGATCGTAATATAAAATACAGATGAAAATAAAGATGATAGGAAAAGGGAAAGGGGGAAGAATGGGAGAAGTACATTGTAAAAGAAAAAAAAGCATTGATTACCAGGGATGGGCTGCTGAGAGTTTGCAGGGGTTCGGGAGAACTTTTAGCTAAGATTCTGTGCAGTTTGGAGAACCCCAAATCCCACTCCTGGCTGCCCCTGTCCATTCCACCCTGTCCTTCCCAGGAGTCCCATATGGCCCATTTTGGATGCAAGTAAGTGCAGGGCATGCACGGAAGCTCAGAGAGGATGAAAAAGGCCTACCAGAAGTTCAGGAAGGCTGGAAATGGACCCATTTCTGGCCTCCGGAGCCTGGGGAGGCTGTTTTCACTCTCCCGGGGGTTCGAGAAAAGCCTCCGTAGCCCAAGGAGGGCAAAAATGCCCTCATCCACCGTGAAGCAGGAGGTTGACTAGGCCACGCCCACCATAGCCACACCCACCCAGCAACTTGGCAGAGAAGCCCTTGCTTAAATTTTTGAAGCCCAGCCCTGCTCAGTACAAGTAGCCCTCTTTTACAACAGTTCATTTAATGACTGCTAGAAGTTACAATGGCACAGAAAAAAGTGACATGACCGTATTCTGTAGCGACAGAATGCAGAGTATCACCTGGATCTACTGGTAAATTCTTTCCTTTCTCTTTGTGTAGAAAAACTGTCAGGGAATGCCTGTGGGAATTGTGTGAAGAATGTGAGAAACTACATGAGTTAGTTCTCACATCTCCTAATGTCTTTGAATACTGCTATGATTATTCAAAACAGTGTTGATAGACACTAAACCCACCAATGGCCAGCAGAATTGGCAGCAGATTTGAACAGTGAGGAAGTTGGGGAGGAACATGGGCCAAACCTGGAAGTTGGGGAAGGCTCTGATGAGGGCTTTGCATCAGAGGCAGAGAGGGGACCAGGGCCATCTGATAGTTATCAGCTGCCTTCAGGGAAGCCTCCGGAGGGTGAAAAATGACCAAAAATGAAGGCTGAAATCAGCTGGCCAGCGCATGCATGTGCACTGGAGCTGACAGGGCAACGCCTCACATGCCCTAAGAAATGGTTCCACATACCACCTGTGGCACACATGTCATAGGGTATAGGGCCTGAAAGTAGACATCAAATTTTTTTTATTGAAAATTCCATTATTTTATACTCTGGCCTATGTCAAATTCAGGGGATGCAGTGGCTCAGTTGCTAAGACACTGAGCTTGTTGATCAGAAAGGTTGGCCATTCAGCAGTTCAAATCCCTAGCACCATGTAATAGAGTGAGCTCCCGTTACTTGTCCCAGCTTCTGCCAACCTAGCAGTTCAAAAGCATGTAAAAATACAAGTAGAAAAATAGGGATCACCTTGGGTGGGAAGGTAACAGCTTTCGGTGCCCATTCAACATTCAGTCATGTCAGCTACATGACCACGGAAATGTTTTTAGACAGCGCTGGCTTTTCGACTTTGAAATGGAGATGAGCACCGCCCCCTAGAGTTGGGAACAACTAGCATATATTGAGAGGGGAACCTTTTCCTTTACCTTTATGTCAAGTTCTTCTAGTTAGGATTCCTTTAAAGTTCCTTCAAATATATTCCACCTGAAATTCAACATTTATTTCAAGGGTCAGTGGGAACTAGAAAAATCTGTAGAACTCCTTAGAAAACCTTCAAATCTCATTAGAAGTCTTAGTTTTTACCTTGTGTTTCCTTTGATAGATCTCATAGGAGAAACAAGGCTATTTAGAGGTAGGAAAAATATTACCTATTGGCAGAATAAATTCAGCATCTGTTGTGAAGACCAGATAAAACTACGACTATCCATAGCTGCTAGCTGGATTACCACTTTAAATGATACTGGGAAATTGGTAAATGAATGTTGAACATGAACTGTTTTTCCCCCCAAAAAAAACATTTTAAAAAAATGGCAAACTCATGTTTTTAAACAACAACAAAATATTGCATATAATAATTTCATATTATACTGACTAAAATATAACAAGGATGTCTTATAAAGGTTAAGTAAAATATAATAAAGTTACCTGACTACCAAAGAGACTACTCATCCCATTCATATAGGATTCATATGAATGAGTTATAATCCTTGTTCACTTGAAACAATAGTATTTGACTCCCAAGGGCAGAGGTACACAAACTTTCATTCAAGGATTGCTGTAGATTTTACGTTAATACGTTAACAGAATAACAGAGTTGGAAGGGACCTTATAGGTCAGTGATGGTGAAACTTTTTGGCACTAAGTGATGAAAAGGGAGAGTTCACATGCTTGTGTGCGCACCGATCGGGGACGCAGCCTGGAAGATAAGCTGCCCAGTGGGCATGAATGCGCCTGGAAATGAAGTTTCAGTTTCCAGCATGCACATAGGAAGCTTGTCTTCCAGTTACTGGCATTTATGTTCACACGACAATCAGCAGGCCAACATGCATGAACACAATGGAAACTGGAAGACCAGCTCTTCTGATTTCCGGCACTCCCACACATGCAAAGGACAGCTGATCATCGTGTGAGCATGTGCATCAGAAACCCAGAAGAGGAACAGGCAATACCACACTTGCCAGCCAACATGGCTCCATGTGCCACTTCAGGCATGCATGCCATAGGTTCGCCATCAGGGTTATAGGTCATCTAATTCAACATCCCCCAACACCCCCCCCACTCAAGCAGGAGACCTTATACCATTTCTGACAAATGGCAGCCCAGTCTCTTCTTGAAAGTCTCAAGTGATGAAGCCCCCACAACTTCTGAAGGCAAGCTGTTCCATTGATTAATTGTTCTGACTGTCAGAAAATGTCTCCTTATTTCCAGGTTGCATCTCTCCTTGTTCAGTTTCCATCCATTATTCCTTGTCTGGCCTTCAGGTGCTTTGGAAAATAGCTTGACCCCCCACTTTTCTATGGCAGCCCCTCAAATATTGGAAGACACAAATGAAGAAAAATAAGGGAGGAATGTCAGAAAGAACAAAGAAATGTATTGAACAGTTCAGTGGAAATTTCTGAAAATGGGATTACACTGAATGGGATGGTGTGAAGAGCTTTTATGTAGCCACAGGATTATGGATCTGAAGTTCTGATCTACAGAAACTTACATAAAGTACCTGCAGAAAGAGTGGACCAGGTTAGGGATGGGGAAGATTCAGGTTTGTCTTTCGTCAAGAAAGAAAAAAGCAAACACATTTTCCTCGGAGCTTAGGGTTGCCAAATACCCTTCCTTGATAAATGTCTTCACATTTCATAGTCCTTTGTGAGATTTTCACAAAAGCCCCATCACATTTGTATTTCAGTCAAAGAAATCCTGTATTTTATTGGAACTATTCCAATACTACTTCCATAATTTATTCTTGTCATCTCCCCCATAAATTGTTCATTAGGTGCCTGAAACTTCAGAGGTCCTGAAGAAATTCTATCTCTGTAGTTGATCAACCCCAACTTGAGGATGTACAATCAATCTAAATTCAGAGGACAGAGACAGCAATTTCCTCTGATCTTTAATTTTTTAAAATTTTACTTTCATGTAAGGAAAATGTTTTTATTTGCACAAATAATTTGTTGCAGGCAGATGGCCTTGTAAGATTGAATCCCCTTTTACTGCTATTCTAATTATTGATTTGATCTGCCCTTCATTCATACAATATGGATGGCTGAATTTTGCAAAGGTTTAACAGAAAGGATTTGATTTTCCCAATTTTAAATTTGGAATTTGCTTAAACTCTAAAGGTGGAAATTATTTTTGGGTAAGTGTTCTATGCAGATCAGATTAAATCTAATCTATTAACAATAATAACGATCTTATTATATTATTCTATCCATTTTTTAAAAAGTGCTTTTAAAAAATGTGGTCATTGTGTTTCACAATTTTTCAAATGTTGTGGCAGACTCCTCCCCACTCTTAAACCCAGTAATTTGAGAATTGGATTTTTTTCCCCTAAACACTTTATAGGTAGTTCTTGATTGGGCTCACAACTGACCCAAAATTTCTAAGCAATTGCTAAGCAAGAACAATTGTTAAATGAATTTTGTCCCATTTTGTGACCCTTCTTGTCATGGTTATAAAGGAATCTGATTTCTCAATTGACTTTGCTTGTCAGAAGATTGCAAAAGACGATTATATAATCATCTTTGGGATACTAATGGGATACTGCAACTGTCACACATACATGACAGTTGCCAAGTGTCTGAATTTTGATCACATGACCACGGGGATTCTGCAAAGGTTATAACTGTTAAAACGTAAGTCATAAGACATACCATAAGTCCCTTTTTTTCACTGCCACTGCAACTTCAATCAGTCACTAAACAAATGGTTGTAAATCAAGAATTACCTCTAATATTCCTCTATGCAAACTCTATATATTATCTGGGAATGCTGCCTCGGATCTCCCAATGTTATGAAATTAAACATTTAATCACATTTAATCACAAAGGACTGAGTTTTTCCTATAGTAACAACTAATATTAGGCTAGAATAATTTGGCAGGGTCCAAGATGATACTGTTTTAGATGATATTAAAACATGACTTTTCAGATAAAAAGCATGAAATTAAAATTCAGTTTCCCTTGAATGGATGTTTAGCATTTAAAGCAGTGCTTTTTATATTTTATACATCGGCTATCATTTGCTTTCTTACAATTTTTCAAAACTATTTTATTGTTCATGTGTTGCATTTGGTTTCTTTTAAAGGGATTAAAAGAAAGAAAGAGATAATCCCTGGGCATCTGATAATCCCCATGGATTGCTTCTTTAGTATTGGTTAAATTCTCAGACCCACAATACTATTACATTTTTTAATAAAAAAAAATAAAAAAATTATTTACAAACAAACACACACACACGATTAGGCCATAGAAATATTATTAGAAAATAAATTAAGGGTGACTTTCCTCCAGGCCTATAAGTAAAGGTAAAGGTTTCCCTTGCACATATGTGCTAGTCGCTCTTGACTCTAGGGGGCTGTGCTCATTTCAGTTTCGAAGCTGAAGAGCTAGCGCTGTCCAAAGACGTCTCCGTGGTCATGTGGCCAGTGTGACTAAATGCCAAAGGCACCCAGAACGCTGTTACCTTCCCACCAAAGGTGGTTCCTATTTTTCTACTTGCATTTTTACAAGCTTTTGAACTGCTAGGTTGGCAGAAGCTGGGACAAATAATGGGAGCTCACTCCGTTATGCTGTTCTAGGGATTTGAACTGCTGAACTGCTGACATTTCTGATTGACAAGCTCAGCGTCTTAGCCTTATTAATGTATCTAATCTGTCTACAAAGGTAAAGAACATTCTAGAGAGGCATAGCAAGGATTGAGCAAGAGTTTTGATAAATTAATATTTTGTGACTGATTACATCTACCAGATCAGCTTTTCATTTTTGGCAAGCAATCCAAAATATGCTCACAAAATCCAAATATGCCTATCAATCCTAATGCCATATTTTCAATAAAAGTATATTTAAAATATTTTGAATGCATACATAATGAATGTCTAATTTAGACACGCTCATTGTACAAAGCATATTTTATCCCAATTTGAGCTCCATGAGAAACAAAGAATATTCCACATAAAATATAAGAACTGGTCCTGGCAAAAATTTACAACAATGAGGTTGGTTTCAGTATTTTTTGAACATCGCTGATCTCTTGGTGCCACACACTAAGTAACCTGTAGTCATGTTAATACTGAGGGAACTCCCAAAGATGCTTCTTCAAGAGGCAACTGAACTTTCTTGTTTTTCTTTGAAGATATTTGGATTCTCATCCAAGAAGCTTCTTCAGCTCTGATTGGATGATGGGGAATGGAAGGATTTATATCTCTTGCAGACAGCTGGTCATTTGCAAGAGATATACTGTACTTTTTGAAATATAAAACACACTTCCCCCCTAAAAAAAAGGTGGAAATGTCGGTGCATCTTATACATTGAATACATTTTTGGCCTCCCACCCTGCACATCCCATTTTTGACAAAAAAAAACAGGCCTGTTTTTTGCAAAACCGGGGCATGCAGAGGATTTGGGAGGCCTGCAGACTACTCCTAGGGCCTGGGGACAGCAAAATCTGGATGTATGGGGGGGGAGCCAAAAATGGGCCCATTTTGCACAAAAATGGGGCAAGCAGAGGGTTTGGGAGACCTACAGAGTGCTCCTCTACAATGGGCAAAAAATATTTTTTTTCTTTTTTTCCTCTTCAAAATCTAGGTGCATCTTATACTTTGGTGAGTCTTATAGTCCAAAAAAATACAATAACTCCTTCCATACCCCACCATCCAGTCAGAGCTGAAGGAGTTTCTTGGATGAGAAGCGAAAATCTTCAAAGAAAAAGAGGAAAGTCCAGTTGCCTCTTGAAAAAAGCACCTTTGGGACAACCATGACCTGGATGACTGAGAATCTCCATAGAGAAAGAGAACTGCTTTGATGTTTCCGTTGAAAGTGATAGCATGCTAGTATATGAACAGAAGAAACAGCTGCTATGGTTCTGGGGTTCTGTTAGAGGGTGACACTTAACTTTGAATGGGCTAATTTAAGGTTGGAGAAGTCAAGGCTTTGACCTATTGAAGAAGGAAGGTATTTATTTCAGAACTCCCTTCCTGATTTGAGGTGACCTTTTAAGTGAGAAGTAGGCTGGTAGACTGATGAAGCAGAGGAAATGTGAGAGGTGACCCCTATTGATGAGGGAGTATCAAGATCTCTTAGTGTTTAGAAGAATGGCTGCTCCAAAGCCAGTAAGCTATCCACAGCATAAAAAAACCAAAAGAATAGAATGGAATGGAATGGAATGGAATAGAATAGAATAGAATAGAATAGAATAGAATAGAATTACAGAGTTGGAAGGGATCTTGGAGGTCTTGAAGGCCAACCCCCTGCTTAGGCAGGAAACCCTACACCACTTCATGCAAATAGTTATCCAACATCTTCTTAAAAACTTCCAGTGTTGGCGCATTAGAGTTTTAGAGTTTTTTTAGAGTTTTATTGGGATTTATAGGCCGCCCTTTTCCCTGAGGGGACTCAGGGCTGCTTACATTCGTAGGGAAAGGGGAGTGCAATATAACACAAAAACAGTATGTGACTAAAATAAACAGTAAAAAACACAACTTTCATTCAGCATTCAACAATCGGGCGGGGTGAATTAGAGACTTATCCCCAGGCCTGGCGGGATAGCCAGGTCTTGAGGGCTGTCTGGAAGGTCTGGAAGGTGGTTCACAACTTCACAACTTCTGGAGGCAAGTTGTTCCAGTGATTAATTATTCTAACTGTCAGGAAATTTCTCCTTAGTTCTAAGTTGCTTCTCTCCTTGATTAGTTTCCACCCATCCTACTTGCTCTACCCTCAGGTGCTTTGGAGAATAACTTGACTCCCTCTTCTTTGTGGCAACCCCTGAGATATCGGAACACTGCTATCATGTCTCCTCTAGTCCTTCTTTTCATTAGACATACCCAGTTCCTGCAACTGTTCTTCATATGTTTTGGCCTCCAGTCCCCTAATCATCTTAGTTGCTCTTCTCTGCACTCTTTCTAGAGTCTCAGCATCTTTTTTACACTTTGGCAACCAAAACTGAATGCAGTATTCCAAGTGTGGCCTTACAAATACTTGGCGTGTGACAAGATAATGACTATG
Source organism: Thamnophis elegans (assembly GCF_009769535.1). Classification (NCBI taxonomy): domain Eukaryota; kingdom Metazoa; phylum Chordata; class Lepidosauria; order Squamata; family Natricidae; genus Thamnophis; species Thamnophis elegans. Next base: position 71,809,876 of record NC_045543.1, on the reverse strand, counting down.
CTCAAGTCTTTGGGTAGGCTCCACTGCCAGCCTCACCAAGGTCAAAAGCTTCTAGAAACAAAACGCTAGAGACTGAAAGACATTTTGTCCTTCTTTAGTATTTCATCTCAGTCATTGTAAAAGGAGAAGACTAATGGAATGACCTTCATACTGTAGAATTCTTTAGGTAGGTCACTGAACCAACAGTTGTTTATCATCCATACCCTATCTTTGATCAAAATGTTTGGTGTTATCTTCCCTGCTTTCTCTCAAAGTACCTCAAAATAACTGCATGGTCCTATCAGCTTCTATTGTCACAGAAATGGGAAATGCTATGATAAAGAAATGGACTCACTTGAGCAATGTGCTTTGAGAGGAAGAAATCAGCCTATTTTCAGTCTGTGTCACTTAGCATTTGCTCATAAATCCTTCTTGTCCCATTTCTGCATTTACTGCATTATTATTATTATTTTTTTTTAAAAAAATGATGTTGTGTGTCTCTGCCAGAAAATGGCAGCTACATAAAGTTTTGCTAGATTCAAAGTTCATTCCTCTGCATGGATAAATTCCAAGGTTAAACATTGCTCCACCTCGAGTGACTGATAGATTTCACCTCTTTAGAATATCTATTAATTAATATAATCAAATCATTTAGACTCATTTCGCATCATTGTCACTCATTCATTGCACCCTTGAGGATGACCCTTTATTATCAAAGTAAAAACTTTATTGCAGCAATAATTTCAGATTCTACGTTTGTTTCTGATTTTATACCCTGTGCATACATGACAGGCACTTCATCAACGTCTCTTTGTTTTTCTCTCTAACAATTTAATGACAATGATTAATTTCTGAAAGCCCATAAACAAAAACAAATCTTGGAAAGACCCTCCAACTGAGAACTTCACAGAAGGAATAAAGACATGAACATGAGCAAAAATGAATTCCCGGTTGTTCCTGTTTAGCAACCACAATTTGCAATGGCAACATGGTCATTAAGTGAAGCAGGCACTTAACTATGCTTATCATCTTACTTCACCTTTATTTGCTTTACAGTGCTGTAAAAGTAAATGTAAAGACTGGTCACAAAAGTACTTTTTTGTCATTGTCATAACAATCAACAGGAGCTAAAGGAGACAGTCGCTAAACTAGGACTCACTGTAGAAAATATCTTGGTGAAATGGAGGACCGATTCAAATGTTATACTGCCAAACACAAGAGCTCCTATATGAGTCCCATGGTAGGGGAATAATATGAATGAATGAAACACTATAGAGTTTGTTTTCTGGCCTTCCTTTAGGACAGTGTTGGCGAACCTTTTCAGCACAGAGTGCCAAAATGGGAGCACGTGCGTGGGTGTGTAGACATGCACGCCGGTCACCTGGTCTTCCGGTTTGTGGCACTCATGCATGCATGAAGACCAGCTGGCCGGTGTGCATGCGTGTGCAAAAGCTCAGCTTCCCGGCGCAAACATGTGCACCAGGGAGCTGCTCTTCTGGTTTCTTGTGGTCCCATGCGCATGGAGACCAGCTGGTGAGTGCACATGTGCTTGCAGGAAACTGGAAGAGTGATGGCTGGCATGCCCAGAGAGATAGCTCTGTGTGCCACTTGCAGCATGCGTGCCATAGGTTTGCCATCATTGCTTTAGGATGTTTCGGTAGAGTAGCCATTATAGCACTATAGAACGTAGACTTATATACTGCTTCACCTCATTTTACCCACCTTGGAAGGATGGAAGGCTGAATCAACCTTGAGTCTGGTGAGATTCAAACTGCTGGCAACCAGTAGAAGTAGCCTGCAGTACTGCATTCTATCCAACCACTGCTGATGGGTGGATTGTTCTTTTACTTGGCTATTGTGTGTGTGTGTGTGTGTGTGTGTGTGTGTGTGTGTGTGAGTGAGTGAGAGAGAGAGAGAGAGAGAGAGAGAGAGAGAGAGAGAGAGAGAGAGAGAGAGAGAGAGAGATTGTGTGTATGTGCTTTCCAATAAAACAAGAGAAGCAGGAGAAGAGTGGGAATTGACTGGTGTCAATTTGATAGCAACCCATAACGCATGAGCAAATTTTAATCCTTTTCTCAAAGATATGACAATCTGCTAAATTACCAAAAAACCCTCATTCCTTATTTCACAGTGAAAAGAGAAATTTGATTTAAGTTCATATATAATGCTGAAGTACTATCCCATAAAAGTTTAGAAGGGAAAAATCTAACCAAATTCAAAAGACCCCTGCCAGGCTTTATGAGCTACTTGATCCTTTTTAGAGCAAGCAATAAGAGCGGCTTGTTTAGAGTGTAGGCTTTTTTTTTTAATTTACAGCCAGAAAATATGGTTACTGTCCACGGAAAAATACTGTGGCTGTAAGGCTATGAACCAGAAAATCAGGGGATTGTGGTGCACCTGATGTTACTAGAGGTTGCAAGAAGGAAAAGAAGGGTTTTTGTTACTCACACACACATGAAATATTGTGCTGTTGTGCATCCATTCAAGCTATGCCCTTTGAGGAAAGTGAACACTGAGTTAATCACTTTTTTTCTGGGTTTCTGTCAGTAAATGAAGTGAAATTGCACTGATTTCAATACGTGTTGTAACATGACTTAATCTGGAAACAGAGAATTTCCCAGAAATTCAGAGCTGCTCATTTTCATAATCTGTAGTGATCCTATAAATTAAAGTAGATTATCATATAATAAATCCTTATAAGACATTATTCTCAGCATATTTGGGGATATGTTCTCTCTGTTTTGTTTTTTGTTTTCAAAATGTTGATCACTGTATTTCAAATAATGGATATTAAAAATAATCTTTATATTGTCAGATCTGAATCTGCATTGTCCTTAGGATAGTCTTCCATCAAAGAAGAAAATCTTTGATTTTATATTAATATCATCACTAAGGAGTATTATGCAAAATAATTCTTAGATCTGGGTTGGAACAATTAAGATGATTGATCGATTGCAGAAAAGAGATATAGGAAATGCAATTCGATTCTGCCATCTTAGTGGTCTTCTGAATTTTTGTAACCTTAGCAAAGTATCACAGTTTGGAGTTTAACTGGAGAATCAGAATTCAATCTAGCCCTTATAGCAATAGCAATAAAACTTATCTACTGCGTCCAGTGCCTTCTAGGAGTCTCTAAGTGGCTTACAGTATCAGCATATTACCCCCAACAATTTGGGTCCTCATTTTACTGACTTTGGAAGGATGGAAGCCTGAGTAAACCTTGACCTGGTGAGGATCGAACTGCTGGCACTCAGCAGAATTAGCCTGCAATAATGAATTCTAACCACTGTGCCCCCATGGCTCATATACATTTAGCACTGAGTACAGATGCAATACTTGGTAAAGAGAAGAATGTTCAACTTCTAAGAGTCCCAAAGGACACTAAGACAAACCAAAACTGATTTCCAGGAAACCCAGGTAGTGTATAATGAGCCTTGATCTAAATTACTGCCGAGAACTTTCACACAACATCAGGCAAATAAAATAAATATCTTCATCTTTCAGGCACCTTTCAGGAAACATTTGTATCTAGCACAAATTTAGCTTATTGTAAGTAGAATGGATGACTAGCCATAAAAGAATGATCATTGATCTCATGAGGAAAAAAAAAGACTGATTCAAAAGACGTTTTGTGCCCTGGATTTCATATTTTCATTCAGAACAGGTTGTGCATGCAAATTGTTGTATATTCACCAGGTCTTTTACGGAGAAATCTCATCAGTGAAATAAGTAAAGAATGAATTTAGGAAGAAACTGTTTCTTTCATTTCATGTATTCATAATCTTGTATATACTTATATCTATTATCTTATACACGCTGGATAAAACATATACATAAAATAAATAAATTATCACTAAATAACTATGGAAGTAGAATTCAATAAATTCATTCCGATTTCCTGCAATTACTTGATGTTCCTTTAGTGCACTTTTAACATTTTTTCATACCCTCATCCAAAAGCATCTAAATGAAATAATGACAGATAGTCAGGATTATCCGTTTAGTTGCAGCAGGGAAGATTTATTCAAGCCTATTTACAAGAATCTGGTCAACTAAAGTTCAACACTAGATTGGCTCCACATGAGGGTCAATGGAATTCAGCTCTTGTGAGAAATCAGCAATTCTAAACTGATGGCGAGTTTAACTGTGTCCCTCAGCTCTGCAGGCTCTTCTCCTATAAGTCGCTTCCTTTCAGGTTGCAGTGAACCCAATTTAAAAGTCCCATGTTTGAATGCCCAATGTTTTTTTAAAAAAGAACTATATTCATTTTTTTTTTTACATTAGAACCTACTGCATAATTTTCCTCCAGAAAATTTTGTTGTCTTGTCAGAAATCTTGGCTTTGGATCAGAACTCATAGTTATGTTTATTCCTGATAGATTATGCGGTGCCAGAAATGAAGTATCTGTATTTGACTCCTGTCTTTTTCTTTCTAGTCCCAGTTTCCTATTTATTTGCTACTTCCTTTCATGGCCGCAAGCATTAGACAAGTCATTATGCTAATGTCACTGACTACATTGTTTATTTCCAGCCAAAACTGAGATAACGTAACCTAATCAGAAACAAAAGATTTTTATTTGGGGGGGAAAAATACATTGAAGAATTGTATGGATGAGGGAATTTTCATTTCGAGTGTCCTGAATATTAAATTCATAGCAAGCATTTGGCCAGCTTAGCAATACAGTGGCTATAAGTCTACTCAGAAATGCTGTAATTTTAACATGTTTCCTTTCTTTAGCATTTTTTGTGAGGAAATAATTAGGTTCCAGTTAGTCATCTTCAACCTGTTACCCCCTCTCTCTCTCTTTTTCATGCTCTCATAAATAAATTGATTCTAGGATGATTTTTTTTCTATCAATCATTTACAAACTCAATTATTTAGCAATTATTTCACAGAAATACATTTGAAATTCACATTGAAGAAAATGGGCACTGAAGTAGCCATTATAGGCAGCAAAAGAAAATGTTTTTGGCTTACACAACAGAGGCAGGGAAGACCATTATAAGTAATAGTCTAAAGTGATGAAGAATAAGGCTTTTCCTCTGCATCAATAAAGGATGATCAAATGCTAGATCACAGGCTGAATTCAACCTCAAAAGGCAGTTTTATATAGCCTATTGATCCTACTAAATTTTAATCAATGCATGGTAAAATCTTTGCCCATGGTATCACTCTGGAGATAGCTGAAGCAGCAGTAGCATAGGGCATATATCAAGAATTCAGTAGTTGTCTTACTGTAATGCCAACCACACATACAACCACACAAATGATGCAATATTCCACGTGTGAGTGGGTGTGTTTGTGGGTAGGTATATGTTTAAAGAACTCTAATAAATATTCAGAACACTGGGATTTTCCTTATTCCTCTTGAAGGATTTATATGTACTAGCTGATAACCTGGTGTTGTCTGGGTATCTATTTATAGGGAAAAATGTCTGGACCAGACATAATTTGTAATGTTTGATTTTCCCCCTTACCAGAGGGAGCCCCTTTGTAGAGTACTGTGAAGCCATTACCATGGCAACTCCACTGCACTGTACAGTAGAAGCCATTTTAGGGCACCACAGGCTGTATCATACACCCTGAGGAGTTTTAGGGGTGTCTTACCCCCCACAGTATTTGTTTCCAGAGAGTAAGTCATCTGTGTACCAAGTTTGGTTGAAACTGCTTCAGCCGTTCCAGAGTTATGCTGGAACATACAGAGAGAGAGAGAGAGAGAGCCATTTTTATATTTATAAGAAGATATAAAGATCTTCCGCTTGTCATTGGGACTTATGTTTTGACTGGAGATGGTTTCTGACACTTATAGCAGATCCAAATGTATTATTTAAAGTGCTCCTGTCCTGTGTTCAAGGAAGTTTAAGTCTAAACTATTTTAAGGAAACATGTTCAGCTTGCAGGTATTCAGTCCAGATTTCAGGTTATCATGTCCTCCCATTGGACAATTCTCCTGCAGCATTAATCCACTTTCTCTTCCAGGAAAACAATTGGCAATCATTGTCCTTCCTGTGGTCGGTCTCCCTGGAGATGCATACTTTTATATGTGTTGTGTCTATATATATATTTGATGTTTTGAGTTTGTGGGAATAAATTTAATTTAATTTCACTGAAAACATCAAATTGCTGATTTAGTCTACACACACAAAAGCCACCTTTAAAATAAAAATAAAAATTCCTTCCTTGCCAACCCTTTTGCACTCTAATAAATCCTTGTGTCTTTATTACAGGTAGTCTTCGAGTCAAGACCACAATCAGACTTGGAATTTTGGTTGTAAGTTGAAGTGCTTGTTAAGCAGATCACCATGTGAGCTGACTCAATTTAATGACTGTTTTTACAATGGTCATAAAGTGAGTCATTGTGATCTTTAAGTGAATCACATGGTTAAGTGAATCAACCATGTGGTCATTAAGCAAATCTAGAATATCCAATAAATATTTCTTGCTGTTTTCTGCTAGAATACAGCAAAAACCATCACAAATTATAGTTACTGTACATGACTGCAAGTTGCTATATTCAGACATATATGTGAGCCAATTGTCAATGCAGTTAAAATGCAGCCATGCATTTGCAAAGGTTGAGAGGTGGAACACATTTTATGACAACTGGAAGTGCTTTACAGACAGTAAAACACCCTTTCCAAGGCTGTCATAACTTTGAATGGTCATTAAGTGAGGACTTTAAGTAAGAACAACCTGTAGTTGTGCTAAAATAGGAATACTTTGGCTCTTACATGAGAGGTTGCCAGTTAAAAGCTTATCAGAATGTTTTAAAAACTATTTTTTTATTTCCTTCAGCTATCTAGTTAACCCTCCCTACCTAGCTTAGATCTACTTAAAAATCATATAAGTGCAGGTTCTCAGTACTTCATCATTTTTCCTCAAGCGAATGGAGAAATGATGTAACACTAGAAGTGAGTACTATGGTTTTAATGCCCTTGGCTACCGATGGAAAGTTTGACTCCTGCAGAAGTAGTAGCAGTAATGGTTCTTGTTCTTGTTATTCAAAAAGCTCTCATCTAGCTAGGAAAAGCTAGCTAGGCCAGCTATCTAATTAGTTGAAAGATTTTTTTTAAAAAGTAGTTTTAAAACATCCACAACCTTTTACATATGAGGCAAAAATTCTTTGCCACTAAGCTATTTTAATTGTAATGGTAATGATGCTGTCTTAAAATCTCTTCGATCAGGGTCAACTACTGCTCCAGCTGAGAGGAGAGTATTCCTTTCTTTGTGAAGGAAAGAATGCTGCTTTTATCTTATAAGGAATTAAAGTACTTCAGCAAAAGTGGATAAGGGCACTTGAGATGCCATATGAGGAGGGGGGGAATTACTTTCTCTCTGCAGCATAAAAATGCACTTGGAAGTCAGATCTGTGATGGGAAGAAATGGGTAAATGAGTAATTTGATTTTGTCTTCAAAAAAGGGTTGGTATCCTTGTAATGTGATAATTAGGGCCAGAGTCAGATGCATCATGTGCAGACCACACACACACTGGCTCTGCAAAAGCAAAAAATATGTCATGTGATATCATGTGACGCGATCAGGTTTCACGCCTGTGAACTAGACCAGGGATGTCCAACCTTGGCAACTTTAAGGCTTGTGGATTTCAACTCCCAGAATTCCCCTGTCCAGCCATGTTGGCTGAGGAATTCTGGGAGTTTAAGTCCACAAGTTTAAAAGTCACCACAGTTTGAGTTTTGGATTTGTAAAGAATTCATTTAATAGAGTTAATAGAGTTAAGCGAACTAAGAAGAGGATGTAAAGTATCAGATATTTAATGTGTTGGTACTAAGATAAGAATAGATTAAACAATGAATATGATTGTAAATTTTAACTTCTATTGCACAAACATTTGTATCCAGATGACACATTGTTTAATGGAAGATGGATTATTTGTACTAAAATAAAAGAAATGGGGAAAAATAGAATTCATTTGTTATATATGAACTTTAATAGGGTTTATATTCTATCCCCTTAAGATTACAGATCCATATCAAGTTATAGCTTGATATGCAACTGAATTTAGTTTTTGACTTACTAAAAATCTACCTGAGATTCATGGGAATTTATAGCAATGAATTAATCATCAAAGCTCCAGAACTTTGTAATGTATGTGCAGTCTGGTGACACATATTAAAATATAGTTGGTCTTTGATTGACTGGTCATGTTCACCAGTTTGCAGCCAATGATTATTAAAGAGGGTGCCCTGAAATTATTAGATACATTTGCTGTAGTTGCTTCTGCTAACATAACTCCACTTTGATGTTTCCTCTTTTTTACACATTGAATTTCTAGTTGCCCAAAATAAAACATTTTGGATTTTTTTTTTTGCTTTTTACTTTGTTTTGTTGCTGTTGTTGTTTTGTATTTCCTTCTTGAGTTTTATTTATGCTTGCTCACCATGCATCTTGCGTGTGTTGTTGAAGACAAGGATAATAAGCATGGTAAGCAAATGACTGCTTTGCATCTGCTTCACCAAAATGCTGATTTGAGATCACATGAATTACTGTAATTTCTTAGGGACCTTAAGATTCATGTGGTATGTAATTTAAATAAATGGGGAATGTATCAAGAATGCTTTTCATAGTGCTCAGAAGTATCTCCTTTGGTCTAGAATGGCATTTGATTCTTTTCAAGAGTATCCTTTCCCTTCTCTTTCTCTCTTATGCCTTTAATTATCTATAACAGGAAAGCAGTACTGTGTGAGTAGACAATATGATTTTAAGTTGTAATGCTAATCAGTACTAATGAGCCATTGGGGCGCAGTGGTTAGAGAGCAGTACTGCAGGCTACTTCCGCTGACTCTGGCTGCCTGCAATTTGGCAGTTCAAATCTCACCAGGCTCAATGTTGACTCAGCCTTCCATCATTCCAAGGTGAGTAAAATGAGGACCCAAATTGTTGGGGGCAATATACTGACTGTAAACTGCTTAGAAAGGCCTATAAAGCACTGTAAAGTGGTATATAAGTCTAAATGCTATTGCTAATCACCTTAGCTTTAACAGAAGTCACTTTATTCTTATCTTATTTTCAATGTCTTTTTCAACATACTGATGCCGAATAAATGTACACCTGCAGCCTAAAATCATGATCTTGACCAATGACCAATTACTATGACCCCATCAGATCCTGATTTGGAGGAGGAGGAGGTAGTGTTGGAACTGGGACTGTCTGATGGAGATGGCATATCTCTCCTGGAATGTTTGGAGAGGACTAAGGACAATGCTGTCCCAGGCCCCTCAGGCATTGGGGAAGGGGGTTGACCAGACAGGGTGCTACCTGTCCTCACAGACACAGATGAGGATTGTCTGCAGTCAGGTAGTGGTGTAGACAGGTAGCAGATCCTCTCTGATGTGGAACAACTCTCTCCCCCAGTTGAGCTGAGGGCACAAAGAGTAGAACGGAGGCAAGCTCAAAGGAGGTCTGTGAAGTTCCTTGGAAGAAGGTTGCCCCACCCCTCCTCACAAGGAACACCTAGCTTGGGTTGACTTAAGCAGAGGATGGAGGAGGTTGTCTTTGTCAGGAACAACAGTTTGTTTTGGCATGCACTCCACTGGCCTTGGAAAAAACTCAGTCTTGACTCATGTTTTTGCCTGTGCCTTCCTTGTGCCTTTGCCCTGTGGACTTGCCTTTGCATCATAGACTTAACTTGCCTTGTGGACCATCACTCTGGACCTTGTCTTATGAGCTCACACCTTGTCTTTGGACTTCTTTTCTACCTTTGCAAATTGGTTTTGTTGCTTATTGGCTTTGGTTTGTGGGGCTACAGATGGCTGTCTTCGGGGAAGTGTGGGTGGAGTTTTATCAGCCATGTAGGGCTGTTTGTTGTGAAATTATCAGCTCAAACAAGGACTCTATCAACTTCTGCCTCTGCCCAGGCAACATGGGTCATAACATGGTGGGAAATTAGTAGGAAACACAACTTATAGTCATTGTTTTCAAAGAGACTGCCAGAGAACAAGGAAATGTGATAAAGTCAGACTTGGATGTAACTCTTCATGAAATATAGCTTTGAACTGCAAACAGGACAATCTGAAAGTGCACAGGGGGCTTGCAATTGCACACAAGACAAAGCTATAGAAAAGTTCCCCTGGTAGAAAGTAGATTGCATACAGGCTAAGTACAAAAGCATGCTTGTTGAAATACTATCTACAAATTTTATTAGAAATGTTTTTCCGAGAATTCTGACTGATTGGCAGCCCTACTATTGCCACCCCAAGTCTCTACATAGAATTCAAGAAGTGTAGAAAATGGGCCAATTACACATCCTGGCTTAGTTATTCTCCCACTGATGCTTTCTTCCAGGAGATGACAGATCATGAGGGGCAAAAATCCAACAGATGCTGTTTGTCTCTCAATTGGATTTCTTGCTGGAAGAAACTCCATGCAACTATTAAAAAAGAAAACCACAATCAGCTCCTTTGCCAGGAGAAAAAAAAAGAGAGAAGCCTATTATATAAACCAGCCAGGTGAAATCATCCCCCCCTCAAAAAAAATGACTGCTTAATTCCTTCTGCTTCACTGCTAACCAGAGCTTACAAATGCTTGTTGCGATGTACATGAAATGATCTTTCGGTAAAGGTCAACTCAGAAACAGCGACTTCCTTTCCCAAGATTCTTGTTTTTGTTTGAGGGCCGTGAGTCTCTTTCTCTCTCTCTCTCTCTCTCTCTCTCTCTCTCTCTCTCTCTCTCTCTCTCTGTGTGTGTGTGTGTCTGTGTCTGTGTCTGTGTCTGTGTCTGTGTGTATCTCCCTTCCTTCATGCTGCTTTGAAGAGGATTCACCTGCCCTGACAGTTGTAAATTGGGCAATGTGTACTGTGATTAGGTTTCTGAAGGGGCCTTGTTTTTCCGATTGTCCTCTTCTGATCTCCTTCTCCATCTATTTTTTAGCTGCTCAGCAAGGAGTCTTTGATGGATAAATGGCCTTATAAATAAATGATTATTACCTTAAATAAATGATCAAGCTGCCTTTCCCTTAAGCCCAGTCATGGTTGCTGCTCTTACTCACTGTGGCCTGCTTCTGGATGCTTTTTGCTTTGCAGACGGAGGTTCTACCTGAGTCTCATTTACTATTAAAAGAGAGGCCTATACAAATAATCATCCAGCAGCAGCTCTTTGTCACAAAGAGTTAAGAGCTTCTTTCTCTCCGGCTGCTGGCTGCATTCATTGATTCCCCAAGCCTCTTCTCTTTTTCGATGAAAAGCCGTTTACTTCTTTTACTTAAAAATACACTTGGAAAAAGATGTCTTCTCCAACATTTCCAGAATTCACTTTATATCTCAGCAGGGTATGGAAGGACAAGCTGTGCCTTGCAAGTTTCCTTGCGGATAATGTACATGCATTTACATGGATGTCCCCGGGCAGCAATTAGACTGCATCACTATGGGAGCAAGAGGCACCATATTCCAGCATTGCTTTATAGGCCTCTGTTTTAGTTAAACCATTAACTGTTTACTGGAAACATAGCTGGTTTTTAAGTATATCACCAGATTTCCTTAAGGATATATAGGTCCTTGGTGTCTTAAAATACCCAAAATTTATCTTTATCTTTAGCCAAAAAACCCTAATATTCTCATTCTGTCTCTCTCTGTCTTTCTCACATACACACAAACTCAGTAAAAGAGGAAGAAAAGAAATAAAAAAGAAGACAGCATCAGTCCAGTAACAACTTTCCATGTTACAAGGGCTCATCCAAATGAACCACAATGAAGACAAGCTGAACTCTACGCAATTCTGCTCTTCCTAAACTAGTATATGCTTAATAATTTATGCCTCAGTTTAACTGATATTTATGAACAAATTGTCTAATGTAGTACAATCTTTTCTCCCCACTCATAAAATCACCTTGTGACACTTTTATGAATATATATATTTTCCAGAGCGAGATTTATAAAAGAAAAAAAAGGACATGTTTCCTATTCCAGTTATTTCCCAGAAATCTGCCCAACAAGAAATTTGTGATTCAAGCACTTCTCATTTTACGTACTTTACGTACCTTCTAGCTCTGAATTCCATCGACATGGGAGTCACAAGGATTAGAATTTATATAACAAACATAAAATGTTTTAACCCTTGTAAAGCTATGCCAATAGAAGCTTCTAAATTTTATCATGTACTTCACAGTCACATCTGCTTTCTTTCTTTCTTTCTTCTTTCTTTCTTTTTTCTTTCTTTTTTCTTTCTTTCTTTCTTCCTTCCTTCCTTTCTTTCTTCCTTTCTTCTTGATTCAATTATTAAAAACTGACTTTAGTGTGTCTCAAAGGGGTCAGAGAGGAAGAAGGGCACAGGACAGGGACTATGCACCTGCAAAAATGGCAGAGGTATCATGCATGGAGTAGACTGTCTTGCCCTTGGCCTTCTAATTCTACCAGCGAGAAAAAAAGTTCCTTTTTAATAAAAAAAAAATCAAAGCAACTGAAGATCAAAATATGCTTTTATTGGCATACTCAAAGTGCATTGATGACTGGGGTCTTTGATAAGGAACTGCAGAAGAGTCCTGAGCAAAGCAAGTCTACAAATTATATATGCTTGGTTTGTTCTACTATGTAAAGACAAATAAAGCAATATGATAAATTACGATCTGACCCTTACACCAGAATGCTTTTGATAAACTATTAGAGTTGCTTTTCACACTATTAGAATTCTGCCCTGTTAGATATTATCAGCATGTTTAATAAACATCAGTGTGTCCACATTCTTTCTCACAATGTTGTTCACACTCTGAAGGAAGGACAGCTGTTTGGTGTTTGTTATCTGTCTTCACTCCATGGTCTCAGCACTAAGCTACACAAGTTAATAGAATATATTAACTATTTCTAAAGCATCCAATTGAGTTGACCTCTATTATTGTTTTGATGGGGTGTCTTCTGCACTTCTTCAGTGAACAGTCCTGTAATCACTGTAGTCGGTGCATGCTAAAAAAAAGTATATTTTGAAACATCTATCTGTAATCATTTTGGTTAGGGTTAGGTAAAAAAGTAAACATTTTTTCCATAAAATAGTAAAATGGGGTATATTACAGAACAACTATCAAAAGTTGTCCAAGCTATTGGCCATTACCCATTTCAATGAATCCAGTAGAAATAAAAAGGCAAAGAACAATATCATTATAAATTCTAAAGATCTAGAAATGAGGAGTAAGAATTTTTGGATTGTGATGATCTCATTCATTCTTCCATTATATGAAAGAAGGTTGAGAAGAGGAAGGAGGAGGTGGAGGTGGAGGAGGAGGAGGAGGAGGAGAGGGGTGGAGGAGGAGGAGGAAAAAATGATTTGTGGATGATGGTCAGACTTAGGTGATAAACTGTTTGCATAGGACGTTATAAAACTTGGCAAACATGGTTTTCACAGTGAACTTGTTTTATAGGGCTTTAGTATAATTCTGTGGGAAGTGGGGAACTAGTAACAAGCATTGCTGAAATTTTCTTCAGTGTCAGGAACTCTCCAGGAGTAAACCTGTGGATATTGGTATTTGGACATCAGCTGGAATGAGTTTAGGGAAAACAACTCTGCCGCTGATTCAGCAAGAGCAGGGATGGACAACTATGTCCCCTTTATGACCTGTGGTCTTCAACTCCCAGAATTCTTGAGCCAGACATCTAGCTCAGCAAGGACTTTGGAAGATAAAAGAATTCCTGAAACCCTGTCACTCTTTGACTTTCCTTTGGATCCAGACTTGGCAGCTTCCTTCCCTCTGAGTAGTATCTGCCAGCCTAGATGAGAAGAATATGGTTAAGTGTGGATGAATGCCTGTATGTGTGAGAGAGAAAGAGCAAATGGACTTTGTAACAAGTTTTGTTATTATTTTAAATTCACTGTGTCTCCATAAATTCCAAAAAATCCTGTTGAGCCTCAAAGTTTGGTTGAAAGTGGTTTGAGTGTGGGTGGTGTTGATCAGGGCTGTGAATTTGTAAGTAAATGACCATAAGCCAAACCAGGTAGTGCGTGCAGCATCAGCTGTACGTATTAGTATACAGAAGCAAATAAGTAAATGAATGGAACAGGAAGAAGAGGATGTATGGACGATTTGTGTTGGTTATTGTCGGTCCTCCTTGTTGATTGAGGTTTGTGGTGTCTCCATATGAATTAGCCTTCCACATTATTTGGCAGGAGACGACAATGGGTGAAATTTTGTTCTATTTTGTTTCAGTAAAAAAGATGGATATAAATCTGCCTTGTGAGAAATACAGGATATAAATCTAAGAAATACATAGAAATAATATTGGATACATGCTGAACTGATTAATAAAAAGAATTGATGTTATATTCTCCCTTGAGAAATTTTCGTATGCAGCAAGTGATGTGAATGCTAAAATGAAATAAGAAACATCTTTGTTGCATCCTAGAATTTATCAATACTCTAAGGAACAATATGACAGGTCTTAGGCTATAGGATAAAGTATACATTCATCCAGTGTTTTGCTAATTCAAAATGTTTGTTTGAGTTTGGCTTAGTGTATCAAAGGGGATACATTTCTCACACTTTCAGTTGGGGAAATATACTTTTTGTAAATTGTAGTATTGCCCGTGGCATGGCATGGTCTATGGCAAATGCAACATTGCAACATAGTCCAATGGAACAACAGAATCTTCCATTGTTCTGTGGAATACCCCATTCCTAAATTGTGAAATTTTACACATTGTACATTAAGTATATAAACTGGGCCAAGGGAATTTCATGCATATAATGTTAATAAATAAAAGTAAAAATAATAATCCATGATTCCCCCCACTTTCTTGTTCTTTCACCACTACAATAAATATAAGTTATGTGGGTCAATTGAATGCATAATGATAGAAAGATGATAATGATAACTATGATAATGATGACAAGAACAATTTGGACATTGTCTTCTTAAAAGACAGTGATCTTGCCAGGATTTTCAATGACAAAGTTACAAGGACATCTCCCCCCCCCCCTCTCCCTGCTCCCTCTTTCCAGTTTTGGACAGCCTTCCAATCATTTGGAAATTTGTAAAGGGCATAAGAGTGGAGTTGGAAGCCAGGGGGATTAACAACAACAAAAAACCATTGAAGGGATTTATGATGCAAGATGACAATGCTAACATTCCCTGAATAGTTTTACTGTACTTATAACATTTATTTGTATTGCATACAAGACAAATAAATAACAAATGAAAACAAGACTCTGCAGCTGTTCAGTACTAATAACTACTTCATCTGTCAAGGTGAGGTCTCAGCATTTGTTCTGCTCATACAAAATACCGTATATACTCGAGTATAGGCCGACCCGAATATAAGCCGAGGCACCTAATTTTACCACAAAAAAACTGGAAAAGTTATTGACTCGAGTATAAGCCTAGGGTGGGAAATGCAGCAGCTACCGGTAAATTTCAAAAATAAAAATAGATACCAATAATGTTTTTGAATATTTATTTCAAAGAAAAACAGTAAACTAGCAGTGTATTCAATGAAATACTTCACTCACCTCATGATGCTGATGTCCCGCTGTGATGATGATGTCCCGTGCAGCCGCGGGAGCGATGTCCCGCCTCCTATGACACACGGCACAGTGATTCCTATCATTGGATCACTGTACCAGAGGAGGTGGGACATCGCTATGTGGCTGCTTGCCATAACAAGGAGGAGGTGGGACATCATTGCAGAGCGGCAGGAGGGGGAGGAAGGGGAATCGTAAGACAGCCCTGCATTACATTAGAACGTGAGGAGGGGGGATGGTGCGGTGCGCGCTGCGCGGCAAACTGACACAGAGGGAGGGGAAACTCACAGGGGCACTGGGCCATTCACGAGTGTCACCCAGCGGCATGGCTCCGCCCCTTTTTCTCCTCCATTCCGGGCAAATTTTTCACTGACTCGAGTATAAGCCGAGGCGGCTTTTTTCAGCCCAAAAAGTGGGCTGAAAAACTAGGCTTATACTCGAGTATATACAGTAAAGCTCCTAGCAATGAAAAAAAAAGTTTCAGGTACTTCCTTCAGAGTCTCTTAAACTGTAATAATAAAGAGAAGGTGTAGGATGTAAATTCAAACAATGTCTTACACATGCATATGCCCACAATGGAGGGTTTAGAAAGCTACTAAGAGATTAAAAAAGAAACAAGAACAGCCTCAAGGCCTCAAAATGGCACTGGGGAAAAAAAATAAATTGTGTTCAAAAGGAAGAGTTTCCTTTAAAACTGGAACCTGCATTTTTGTGCCCCAAAGGTAGGATGATACCAAAATGTGTTCTGCATTTAATTATTACACCATTTTCTATGTGAAGACTTTTTTCTTCTTCTGTTTTTCCCTTCTGGTAAGATGTTTTCACCTCAATCTGCATCCTCAGAACTTCCCTAAAGATTTTTCCTATCTCAAGAGCAATTGCACTTTATCACTCAGATAAAAACAGTTAGATTGTAAAGCAGTTAACCTGCTTGTCAAACAGGATTAGACTGTTTATCATGCTCTGGGGATAAAAAAAATGCATATTCTTCCAAACTGAAAAGACATTATTATTATGTTAAATGCTATCAGTAGATTAAGATATTAAATTGATTTGCAGTGAAGATTTAAAGCTTGAACGGGCAACCATTTTCAACTAAATGAATAATTATGATATACGTTTTTGAAAATAGGCATTTTAGAAAGTTGTTTAGTGGTATTTTGAGATATTAGTATTATTTGCTTAAATTTAGAGAGGCTGTTGAATTGTTATTATCTCTGGACTGATGGAAAGTTGGAGGTCACCTTTGGTATAAATTTGTTTTTTTTTTTTGTTTTTTTTTGTCATTTTCAATTTGTTTTGCTACTCCCATTCCCCTTTTATATTAATTTGTATTTTAATGTTTGACTTTGAAATTTTGCAAAGATATTACTAAAAAAAATAATAGTGATGAATGCTGCCTTGTAACAAAACCCATTTTGCTGTAACTTGCAAAAGAGTTGATCTAAGATCCACTTGACTTCTGCTGATGACATCATTTCTAAATATCTTAGGCTATGACCAAACTTAAGGGATCCCTGAAAAAGCATGGATGGTGCTATGAAGGTAAGATGAATTCCATTTAAACTCAAGTCCATTAAAATACATCTGTTTTAAAACAGGGGTATCTAACCTTGGCAACTTTAAGATTTGTGGGTTTCAACTGCCTGAATTTCCCAGCCAGCCAGCATGAGAGTTGAAGTCCACAGATCTTAAAGTTGCCAAAGTTGGACACCTCTGTTTTAAAGCATAGCAACATGAACACAACTGCTAATTTTGAATGTCTTTTCAACCGTTTCATCTTCCATATAATTTTCTCCAGTTCACTGGATTTAGGATACAAACAAGAGTTTCCATTAAAAGTTTGCCATGCTTCAAGAGAGACAAGATTCCTTTATATAAATTTTATGCAGCTGGAAGATTATTATTCTTTAAAAAAAAAGCTTCTGCTTTGTGTTGACCCACTTCTAGTAGTTCCTCATACACTCCAGAATGCTTCCATAATCTCAGTGAAAATCAGCTTGTTCATAGGACCCAAGAGTACATTTGTGCAATGTTATACTTCAAAAGTCTTACTGTGATGACAAGGGTTAATTTCAATCCTATGTTAATCCTGCAACTACCCCGGCTAATGCTTTCCATGGCAAAATTTGATGCATATGGCAGCTTTTAAGGAGGACGTTAAAATATTTTTTTACAGCCAGGGTATGAATCTACAGAAGAATTGAATAGCTAAACATTGATGCATGTAATAACCCACCATAGATAGAATGCTAGCATATAGAGTGATAGAAAAGAGCTATAGGATATAGGCCTACATGAGTGGAATGGGGCAACTCACTGCCACCATCTCATTGTAGCTGACTTGCCACAGCCACCTTACCATAGGACATTTCAGCATGGGACAATTCGATATGGTATAATTCAAGAGGGACAAGATGGTCAAATAACTCCATGTTCTGGTTTACCCCTTGAACATTTCTAACTTTAGAAGGTTCAAACCTAAAGCAAGACAAGACCTGCTACAATTCATTTGTCCTTCTCTCTTGATTTATTTCATGTTGAATTGTCCCATGGCAAGTTGGCCCGGAGCAAGTCAGCCATAATGAGATGGCCAGGGAGAGTTGGCCAGAGTGAGATGTTCTAGACCCCCCACATGACCAATGGCTCTTGCCAGTGGTCTGTATGATGGGATAGTTTTGAGGCAATTGCGTTTCAATTCAATATTATCACATTTATTTATTTATTTATTTATTTATTTATTTATTTATTTATTTAAAAATACTTCTTGTTAAATAATTGCCACAAGATAATATAAATGGAAGTCTAAGAAAAAAAGTAAAGTATAGAATTTCTTTTAAAGAAACAACTTCCAATCTTTCATGCAACAAGTACAATCAAATTAACAGTTGTCCATTGCCCATGAGATTACACTCACATTTCACTAAAATCAATAATGCACACATGTGCTAATCCATTCACAAAACTGCCCTGAGGCAAAAATCCAGGTTTTACTTACATTTCTGCCCAAATATTGGTAAAAAGTCCATAAAGGGTTTCCAAAATTTTATAAACTTTTCATATTTTAACCTGATCAAACAAATCAACTTTATTTTTTTTTATTTTGCTTCTAACAATCTTAACTTGCTGTCATGAGATTGAACCTCCTTGCAGACTTTCTTTCTCCCATCTCAAAGATTCTTTCAAGGTTTTAGAAACCTTCTTTTGTAAATTGAAAATAAATTCTTACTCAGATTCCTTTTTAACTCTCTTTGGACCAAGCTTCTTGCCAATCCATCAGTTGTTGCCACATTGTCATCTCCACTCTTTTGGAGACATCTAATTCTCCCTTTTCTTCATTGGGCAGCCCCATCATATTTCATAAATGTGAAAAAGTAAAAAGTAATTGAAGTTACTACAGTCTCAGATGATATTTCAAGACAGCATGAAGTGATGGTAATGGGGGGCAGGACAAACTACAAAATCTCATTTCTCTTCCCACTCAAAAAAAGCCCAACCCTTACTTCATTTACTGATTTTCTCCTTTGAGAAAATGGAAGGAGAAAGACTATTCTTGCCTTGATTCTGTCCAATATGAAGAGTTATTTCCTGAGGTGAAAGTAATGGAACTTTATGAGGAATAGAGCAATTAACCATAATTGCATTTAAAAAAAACACATTGAAATATATATTTTGAAATCTAGACAAATGGATTCTGATAAGCATATAACAAAGCAATAGAGTAGAATGCTCCTTCAGAAAAAAATAATGAAAAAAATAGTTTAAAAGAATATTAAGGACACTTCCAGAACCAGTGAGGAAAAATATTATGAAGCAACAGAAATATGTTAATGTGCAGTAGCTGCATAAAATAGTTCAGCCACAATCTGAAAATTGGAAAGACTGTGTCTAGGATGTTCAAAGAGGAGTGTATCATGGAGAATTGCAGGGCAAATGTCTGAAAGATTAAAGCTTCAAAAGTTCAGATTGGTGAGAGATATGACAAAGAAGCTTCTTTTACATACGTTAGAAGCTGTGGGAAAGGCAACTGTGGGAAAGTGTGGATGCATAAATATTACACATCAAACCATGCAGATGAGAAAAATATTGGAAGAAAGTGTGATCATTGCAGAATTTAATGTGGAATTGTCATTTGACCTCAGGAGGAAGCTCACTGGTCTGACAATGGAAGTAGATAATGAGCTTGAGATTTATATTCAAGAGGTAGCATGGTAGCTTCAATGAGCCTTTTTCAATGGTAACCTTTCATCAGGATGATTCCATTTGTACCCCACCTCTCTTTTAAAAACAGAAATAAACATGTAACTAAAAATGGATGTCGGCAATAAATATTAAATACCGGTGGTTGTTTATTTACTTATCATTTCAATTTCATAGCAATTCTGATTTATAATTTATACACATTATAAATTGTACAAATTACTAATTTATACAAATGAAAACAAAACAAAACATACCAGGGTTTACAGAATTAAACATGCTCCAATTAATCCTGTAAGGCTGTACTTCAAGCATCACTGCTACACCACCATTTAGAGTCCAACGCTAAGTGAATCCAAAAAACCTTCTGCCAAATAGTGATAACTTTCCTCACAGTGATCCCATAGTCCCATGATGTGTCCTTTTCCAAAAGGTAGACACAATAAAGGTGGGAAAATAACATTGTTTCACCACCCTTGTTGCCTTAATGTAGGCCCTAATATCGACTGAAGATAGGGAATTCTCTTTTTGTCTTTCTCCAACAGCCATCTATGCATGCATTTCAGAGCTACTCCATAAACCAAAGTGCACAAGGAGAGGCTGTATATATAATTTAAAGTCATCATCATTATAGACTCAATTTCAGTCTATAATTCAGGTCTCCGCTGATCTGCCTCAGCAGTCCTCAGCGAAAACCTGCAAACTCTTTCTGTAAACTAGTTGGGTCTGTCAGGCATTTGTGGTGAACCAAACTAAAAATACCACTGAACTGAAACACAACCAGAAAATAATCTGACTACAGCAATGGGCTGGTTATAATCTCCTTCAAAACTGAACATGTCACAACTGCCCCGAGACCAAAATCTAGGTTTTGTTACAGACCCTAGCCTAGTAACTTACATCCTTTCTAAACCTGGCATGGTACAGTGGTTAAATGTTAGACTAGAGTTAGGAAGTCCTCAGTTTATATTCATCTTCACTCATGAAAGCTCATTAGGTGATTCTGGGTTTGTCATTCTCTTTCAATCTTACAGGGTTGTGGTGGAGTTAAAATAAAAGAGATCCCCATGTAACACAACCTTGAGGTCCTTATGGAAGGATAGAAGATAAATCTATGTATGTGTTAGATTAGCAGTCCCCAATGTTTTTAGCACCAGGGACCAGTTTCATGGAAGAAAGTTTTTCCACGGAACAATGGGTTTGAGGGGATCATGACTCTCCCCCCCTGCATGGGGGAGGGGGAGTTTTCACCATCCCCAGGCTTCAGGAAAGCCTTCGAAGCTTGGGGAGGGCAAAAAATGGGCCCAATGGACTAACGAAAGTTCAGAAACAATCTTTCTGGCTTTTGGAGGGCTGGGGAAGGCTGTTTTTGTCCTTCCCAGGCTCCTGGAAAACCTCTGGAGTCTGTGGAGGGTGAAAAACAGGCCCAATGGGCCAACCAGAAGTTCATTTCTGAACAAAATAAATCCCTGCAGATTTTACTCCTTTGGTCATTGTCGATTATAGGGGGCTATTCATCTCTGTTTCAAGGCCATTGAGCCAGCACTGTCCGAAGACATTTCCACAATCATGTGGCCAACAGTACATTTCAGAGTTCTGTTTTTCTACAGTGGTGGTACCAATTTATCTACCTGTATTTGCCTGCTTTTGAAGTGCTAGGCTGGCAGGAGCTGGGGCCAAGACAGGAGCTCAACCTGTTGTGTGATGCTCAGATCTTGAACCCAGGCTGTCAGCTTTCCAGTCAACAATCCCTTAACCACTGACTCACCATGTATACAGATATATTGAGGGAAAAATGAATGGACTTAATTGGTTGAGATATAAAAATATTAATTCTAAGGAGAGGCAGAAAAGAACAGAAATTGAAACAAGATAAAGAACCCTCTTCACAATGTGTATATATTCAGTGAAACTGGGAAATTGTTTTATATATTCAAATGATTTTTAATGTCACAATACACAAGTGTGTATTAAAGCATAAGCACAGGATCAGTTTATTTGTAAAGCTTCAATGACTTGGATGGATAATTAAGAAAATGTCTGACTGAAGACAACATTCGGGAACATTGCATTTATGTTCTTAGATCATTTTTAAAGATGCGTATTGGGGAAACTTGTGTACAAACATACATTCATCAGAAAAATGCATATTATTTTTTAAACATATATAAACTGGAAATTTGATGTATTGTGATTTCCAGAGAACATGGCTGAATGAAGATGGCGCTACGTTTTTGCAGAGTGAATTTTTGCGGACATTTCTAAGAGAGAGACATGAAATTGCCTAAGTGGTTTCTCCTTACAATTATTCCGTTTCCTCAAAAAGAAGTCACACAATTGTGATCTCTGGTGGGGAAGGGCTTATTTGGTTGGCCTTCTAAAAGAGAGGAGGAATATATATCTGACAAAAAAAAATAGAATAGAATAATAAAAAGTAAAATAAATAAAACTGGGTCTGGTATTATTTCTTTCTGACAGCAATATTGTTCCATGAAGCTAATGAGCAAAATATTCTGTGTGTGTTTCTTTGTGTATGGGTGTCCATGTCTCTGTGTGTATGGGGGTGTGTATTGATTGATATTTTTCATCCTTCTACTTGCAGAACGGTCTGATCTATGCTATTTTAATTGACTTTTTGTATTTGCTTTCAACAGGAGTGTCAAACTCGATTTCATTGAGGGCCACATTGGAGATATGTTTAACCTTGGGGAGGCCAGGCTGGGCATGGCCAGCTTGACATCATTCGTGTTGGGGGTTCCTTGAGCATTCAGCCAGCAAAAATGGGCTCCTGTTTTCAGCTGTAATGGCTTCCTGCAGCCCTCTGCCAGCAAAAATGGAACTGGGGAAGGCCATCCATGGCTCTCACAATCTCCATTTTCAGATGCGATGCCTTCCTGCAACCCCCTGCCAGCCCTCCCAACCTCTGTCTTTGCTGGTAGAAGCACAGCCAGTTGATCCTTTGCTGTTTCCAGGGTGGCCCCACGGGCCAGATCTAAGCATCTCACAGGCTGGATTCAGCCCCCGGGCCTTGAGTTTGACACCCCTGCTTTACAAGCTGCATGTGTTCAAGATTAGTTTTGGATCCGTTCTTCTTTAGTTTATTGCCTGAGGTACCTGGTCCACACAATGTTTAAAAAGGTGCATTATTTTTTATTACAAAGTTGCATTATTTTTTATTACAAACACTGTATTGCAGTAGCCATTCTCATTTTCTCTGGAAAAGCAATTTTGCGTACAGTGACAAATAAATGAAGTTCTTTACACTGTATATGATAACTCAAACACTCCTGACTAGGAAAGATTTATGAAAACTTTCAAAAGCAATTTTACATCAAGACTTAGGTAATCAATTGTACTATTTCTCTGTGAAATATCTTTGCCAATTTTTAAACAGTGCTAACTGTTGTTGCTTTTAAGTTCCGAAATTCAAATTCTGTAGTTGTTTTTCCCATTTAATGAACATATAAGGGTTAAAAAAAAAAACCACAGCTCTACTTCTGGTAAAAATTTTGTTTTACCCAAAAGTACAACAAAAAAGTGCTTCTTTGCTTGTTAACATCTTTTAAAAAGTACACAAGGGAAAAGGAAAGGTTCCCCTCACACATATGTGCTAGTCGTTCCCAACTCTAGGGGGTGGTGCTCATCTCTGTTTTAAGGCCGAAGAGCCATCACTGTCCAAAGATGTCTCCGTGGGCATGTGGCCCACATGACTAAATGCCGAAGGCGCACGGAACGCTGTTACCTTTCTACCAAAGGTGGTTCCTATTTTTCTACTTGCAGTGCTTTCGAACTGCTAGGTTGGCAGAAGCTGGGACAAGTAATGGGAGCTCACCACTGAGCCATCGTGTCCCTTCTATAAAGTACATACTATACTTGAAACCATATGTTTTATCAAGATGAAAACACTAAGGACTTTTTTTTAAAAAAATGAAAAAGTAAAAAGCCAGCATTTAAATTATATTGTGCATCAGGAAGAGATTAAATGTTTCAGATCAGTTAAAAAGAATTGACATATAACAATGATATCCTCCCGTTTGATCATTTCATGATCTCCAGGCTAAAAATGAGCAAATTTTGGAAACCCAGGCTTTGGCTAATGTGCTGAGGGGAAATTTTCATTTCATTTCATTTTACAGTATTTTTAGTCTGTCCCAATCTGGGTGTCTAACATGTACACAAAGTTAACAAATAAACAAAGTTAAAATAAAAACTGTAATTATATAATCAGGAATAGCAAAGCAAGCAGTTATGTAAATGAAAAACTGATGGCAATCCATAATCAACTAGAATTGAAAACCAACTGAATTAATTTAACATTTTTTTTCCTAAATAGCAACAGATTGGGAGCTGTATGGATGTCCGAGACGACAGTATTTTGAACTCCTTTCATCTAGTTCATGCCCTATGTAACTCTTGAGGATTGGAAACATTGAACAGGGCCTCTTTAGATGTACTAACTAGGTAAGCAGACTTCTTTCTGACAAGATACTGTCTGTTTAAATCCCAGTGGTGTGATGCATAGGGCTTCAAGGGTAGTAATCAACATGTTGAAATAGATTTAAGAGCAGAGTCCAGAAGCTTATTGGTAATCAATGTGATAATTTTAGTGTTGGTGTTATTCTGCTCTTCTGTTAGTCTGCAATGTCTTCATCAGCCAACATACTTTAGATCAGGGCAGTGGTGGGTTGCAGGCAGTATGACCCGGTACGGGCGTACTGGAGCCTGCCCAGAGCACCGGATACCATTCAGGTACGGTGCTCCAGAGGGCCCAGCCATCCTCCTGAGTTCCTTACTGGTATTTTAAGTCTTTGGGGCTTCTGCACATGTGCACGGCGTGTACAGCACCTGTGCGATGCTCCACTGAGTAGCTGAAGCATTGCGGAGCCTCACGGAGGTGGTAAGATGCATGTGAGCGCTGCACATGTCCTTATGGACGCCACCAGAACCCACCACTGGATCATGGGTACCCAACCTTGGCAACTTTAACACTTACAGACCTCAATTCCCAAAATTGGTATGGCATCCTGATCCAAGTAGGGTTATTATTGGTACTGCAACTGAAGTTGTGAGAAGGAATGCTTGGCTGAACCTCCACTGAGCTTCGACAGAATCTAGAGCAGTGGTAGTCAACCTGGTCCCTACCGCCCACTAGTGGGCATTCCAGCTTTCATGGTGGGTGGTAGGGGTTTGCTGTAATTCTGCTTTATAAATTTTATAAAGTAAAGTTACTTCCCTACTTTATAAATCACCATTACTGTGTAACTGCTGGGCGGTTAGAAAATTTTACTACTAACAGAGATACAAAAGTGGGCAATAGGTATAAAAAGGTTGACTATCCCTGGTCTAGAGCCTAGTAGCAGTAGGGCAGCAAAATCACACACACTATCTTGTCCCAAAGGTGCTTTTCAAAATGCACCTGGATTTTAATGACTTTTTTTCCTTGAAGATATTTCACTTCTCATCCAAGAAGCTCCTTCAGTTCTGAAGGATAGAAGAAGCTTCTTGGATAAGAAGCCAAACACCTTCAAGTAAAAAAACAAAAACATGAAAATCCAGTTGCCTTTTGAAAAGCACCTTTGGGATAACAATGATCTGAATGATTAAGAATCGTCGTACACACACACACACACACACTATCTTTTTGGGGTGGTTGGAGAGCACAGTCCTCTCCAAAGTCACTATTAGGGTGAGGGTATTGGAGTGCCCACATATTTATGGACTAGAAGCAATTTGTAAAGATAAAATTTAATTTGAATTTGTTTCTTCCATCAAACTCCTGATTAACTCTAGGCAGAAAGTCAGGACCTCCACCTGTTAAGCGCAAGCATACAAGGCACTCATAAATAGCTAAAGGAAACAATGTTATTGTCTTCTTCTTCTATATTACAAGAATCTTCCCAGACTGCTTGCCTTCCTTTAGGAACAAACAGATAAGTTTGAATCTTGTGGGTGGTGGTGGTAGCGGTGGGGGGGGGAATCAGACTTATGCCTCTTGTGGCTGTGCTGACTCAGGTCTAATTCCCTGCTTGACCTTTCTTTCCAGCCTGGCTGTCAGTTTCTCAGCATTACAGTTACTGTAGCTCAGCCCAACCTGTCAAAACATAAGCAGATAGCATCAACAGCAGTGGCACACCCACTCACTCCCGAAACTAACGGAAAAACCCTGATCCGAGCATTCTGTGTTCAAGAACTCTATAAATATATCCTGGTATGTTTCTAATTTCTGCTTCTAGGATTTGCTTTCCCTCCCACCTTTTCCCTTAGTCCCTGGTTTCCAACATGGGAGGCAATAAATGCCTTAACCTGTCAAAGGGGTAGATGCAAATGTTCCCCTCGACTTGCTTGTGATGTCTTAATTTATTAATCCAAGCAGCCAATTTGACAGCAGGCTCCTCAGCTGTCTCTCTATTCTCCAGAATGCTTTGCTTAAAAGAGCCTGCTGTTCTTTAAAACCAAAACACAATTCATCTTAAAACCTCCTTTTTGCAAATTTGCAGATGATACTAAGCTGGAAGGAATAGCCAACACCCTAGATGATAGGCTCAAGATCCAGATGGATCTCGACAGACTTGAACACTGGGCCCTAACAAGCAAAATGAAAATCAAGGTAGAGAAAAGTAAAGTTTTAATTTAATTTTAATTTTATTTATTTTGTCAAGCATGTATAAGATAACAGATATAAGTATAAACATGATTGTGAATACAGGAAATGGATATGAATAAGTGGGGACAGTAGGACAGGGACGCTAGGCATGTTGGTGTGTTTATGCATGCCCCTTACAGACCTCTTAGGAATAGGATGAAGTCAACAGTAGACAGTCTAAGTTTAAAGTTATGGGGGTTTGGGGATGAAACCACAGATTCAGGTAGTGCATTTTAGGCATTGACCAGTCTGTTGCTGAAGTTGTATTTTCTTACCTAAGTCTTACACTTAGGTAAGAAAAACAAAAAGTACACACATAGATTGGGAGAAACCAAGCTTAATAGCAGTAACTATGAGAGGGATCTTGGAGTCTTAGTATCAGGCTCTACTTTCCTTGCTTGCTATCGGCTGCCGGGGAGGGAGGGGGCTGGAGATATTTGGGAGGGGGAATTACTGGTGCTGGAGGAGTT
Organism: Thamnophis elegans; assembly: GCF_009769535.1. Classification (NCBI taxonomy): domain Eukaryota; kingdom Metazoa; phylum Chordata; class Lepidosauria; order Squamata; family Natricidae; genus Thamnophis; species Thamnophis elegans. Next base: position 71,783,127 of record NC_045543.1, on the reverse strand, counting down.
ACGAAGAAGGGAATTTTGTTCTCACCATCTTCTGCACATGTTGGTGGCCTGTGTTTTGACTTGGTCAAGGCCAACCGTCTCGCATACTAACCTGATGAGGCTTTTTGAAGATGCACCACATATGACACCTTAGGGAGATGCAGATTGGACATTGGTTTTGGGAATTGGGGGGAGGGGGCTGGGTAAACTTTTGATATGCACATGTTTGTGCCTTTTTGGCTCAGATCTTGCTTTCCTTTTTGCTGCTTTCAATTCATTTCTAGTAAAAGCACTTTATCTCTATTCAAATGGAGTTGAGGTTTTTCTTTCTTGGATATTGAAGGAGACATGCCTGACGCTTAGTGGACAACCAGTTAAATATGAGCCAACAGTGTGCAGCAGCAGCAAAAATACCCCAATGCAATTTTAAATTGTATTAATAGAAGGATTCAATCAAGATCATGTGAGGTAATAATATCACTCTATAAGCCTCAGTAAAACCACACATAGAATACTGCATCCAGTTTTGGTCATCATACTATAAAAAAGATGTTGAGACTCTAGAAAGAGTGCAGAGAAGAGCAATGAAATTGATTAGGGGACTGAAGGCTAAAACATATGAACCTATTTTCAAAGCACCTGAAGGCCAGACAAGGAATAATGGAGGGAAACTGATCAAGGAGAGATTCAACTTAGAAATAAGGAGAAATTTTCTGACAGTCAGAAAAATCAACCTATGAAACAGCTTGCCTTCAGAAGTTGTGGGAGCTTCATTGGAAGCTTTCAAGAAGAGACTGGACTGCCATATGTCAGAAATAGTGTAGACTCTCCTGCTTGGGTAGGGGATTGGACTAGATGATATACAACTTCTCTTCCCAATCTATTATTCCATAGTCTGTTAACTAGTTTCTAAAATGTCTATGTATTATGGAGCATCATTTGGAAGATCCATTCAACTTCTTTCATTGTCCTCTGGTGCCTACATCTAGAGCTATAACATCAGGTGTACATTCACCATCTGGGACTCATGACACCAGAAGCCGAGAGGGGGGTGTCCCTTAGTTCAAAATCTGAGCTCCTGAATGTGCTGGACCAATCAGGCTCACACCAACATTCTGCACCTTGTGGTCAGTGGCTCTTCTCCTGCAGAATGGCACTATCTTATACTCTTATGACACCTGTTGTCTCCAGCTACAGAAGGGGAACATTTATAGTTCAAATACAAGTCTTTCAAAGAAATGTAACAATTATCTTATTCAATCAGGCTTTAGTAATACATTGAAATACTGTATTTCTCCTTCTTCCATTGAGTTGACCTTGCATTCAGTAGCAACTAGGAATGGTTCAAATGCAAACTTTCACTGCTAAAGCCTAGCAATCAAGTCTAAGCCACAATAACGTCAGAGCAACACTATGTTTGTCATCATGCCTTGTCAAGCTTATTAATTTTTGAAGCCCAACTGCAACAATACATTTCCTTTAGCTGTATTCTTCCCCAATCCAATAGAGTATAGAATCATCCCCTGTTCAATGGCAGGGGAAGCACATCATAGCAGGACATTGTGATGAAGCTGCACTGCTCACTTATGAATTCCTGTGTGGTGTATATCTCAGATAGCTTTACTGAGATCATCATTACAGATCAGACTCCGCCATACATGCCTGCTTGGCTATATAAATTTTTATTTATTTATTTATTTATTTATTTATTTATTTATTTGTTTGTTTGTTTGTTTGTTTGTTTATTTATTTATTTGTCAAATATGTACAAGATAGCAGGTATAAGCATGAACATGGACATGAACAAAGGAAATGAATACAAATAAATGGGGACAGTAGGACAGGGACAGTAGGCACACTGGTGTGCTTATGCATGCCCCCTTTACAGATCTCTTAGGAATGGGGTGAGGCCCATGGTAGACTGTTTTAAGGTTGAAGCTGTGAGGGTTAGAGGATGTAACGATGGAGTCAGGTAGAGCATTCCAGTTATTGACCACTCTGTGGCTGAAGTTGTATTTTCTGCAATCGAGTTTGAAGCGGTTTACCTTGAGTTTGTATCGATTGTTTGCCTGTGTATTATTGTGGTTGAAGCGGAAGTAGTCATGCACAGGTAGGACATTGTAGCAGACAATTTTGTCTACTATGCTTAGGTCCAATCACTGATGGTGTAGTTCCAGATTGTCCAAGCCCAAAAGTTTGAGCCTGGTGGCATAAGGGATTCTATTGTGAGCAGAGGAGTGGAGTACTCTTCTCGTGAAATACCTCTGGACCCGCTTGATTGTATTAATGTCCAATGTACAGTGTGGATTCCAGACAGATGGAGAATTGGTCTGGCAAAGGTTTTGTATGCCCTAGTTAGCAGTACTATGTTGCCAGAGAAGAAGCTTCACAAAATTAGATTAACAACTCTTACTGCCTTTTGGCAATGCTGTTACAGTGAGCTCTGGGGCCCAGAGCTTTTGAAATGAATACTCCTTGACAGTGTGAGGAGTGTCTATGAGGTTGTTTCCACCCAACTTGTATTTGGTGTTCTGATTTTTATTGGCCTAAAATCAGGCCTAAAAGTCTCCAGCAAATTGTAAAGTGTTTTACTGAGCACATGTAAATTATACATAGTTTTCCTTTATTCCTTATTTATTTCATCGTACCTCATATCCAAAATTAGTTGTTGGCCTTCAGCAAGATAATGAAAGCACTTCCAAGATTTTAAGCATAGCCTACTGAATCAGTTTACGCTCTTTGGAGCGCATAGGAGCTCCCATGAATGCCTTTTTAGGAGTTCCCCAATCAAACATACTGTACAAAGCATTTTCTTTTCTTTTTCAGTATTTATGAGTTTCAAAGCAATAACTGAATCCAGGTGGTGAAAGCCAAATATAACCCAGCACCAGCTGGTCGTAAAGGCTGTCTCTCTCCAAGGGAGCACGGTTAAAACATTTGTGACTTGAAATAGAGCCCTGCAAATTGGTAATTTTATAAAAGAGAGAAAATATAATTTTAGGTTGGGGAAAACAAAACATGTTTTTTTGCCGATGGGTATAAATTAGAACAATGACACTTTATTTTGAAACTGTGAGCCTTGTTTCTCACACAAGCCAATAAGTCACCCTGATATCTAACACTTGCTTCAGGAGCTTCTTTTTATAAAGACTTAAAAATATGCCTCCCTTGCATGAAATACATATTAATACCACTCGGCCAGCCTGTTCCAGCAATATGGTATCAGGAAGCTCTTCATTGAAATTCAGAACTTTTGCTGTACAGGTTAGCAAATATTGCACATTGCCCTTGGAACATCATAGGATCAGCTGCTTCCCCTGGCATGGATTAATTAAGTTAGAATCAATTAAAAATTTTAAAAAGAGAAATCAAAATAGATAGCCAAGTAATTATGGCGTCTACAAATTTCTTAGGCATTTTTTTGCCCATTGAAAACTAGGTCCAGAATTAGACAAATGGGAAAAAAAGTGGGGAATAAATTTAAAAATGACACTCAGTTGCATACAAGGAAAACCAGTACAAAATGTTTTACAGATGGCACCTGGCACCAACAAGGTTAGCTAAAATCTTAACAAATACCTCCCCAAAATATTGGAAATGCAAATCAATACATGGAACATATTATCATTTATGGTGGACCTGTGAGGAGGCTAAAAATTTTTTGGAAAAGGATCAAAAATTGGCTGGAGTTAATAACAGGGGTTAAAATAGAATGGAAACCTCAAGTTTTTTTATTAGTAATTATGTCTGTGAAATACAAAAAAGAAATCCAGTATTTAATACTACATATAATTACGGCGGCAAGGATTGCCTTTGCCCAGAAATGGAAAAACAAATTAATTCCAAGCGAAGATGAAATAATAAGAAATGTTATGGACTGTGCCGAAATGGACAAACTAACTAAAGAAATCCAGGGAAAAGAAGAATCAGAATTCTACTAAATATGGAATAAATGGTATAGGTGGATGGAGGAAAGAAACAAAAATCAATGAAGAAATATAACAAAACTCAAAAAATAATAGTTATGAGTAAAATAAGAGGGTTAAGAATGGTGAAATCCAAATGAAATACAATAGAAGAGGAAATAATATAAGGTGAGCGGTATCGATTGATGATTGCTATTATAAAAAACAGGAAGTTCCTGTTCGTATTGTATTGTATAAATGTGGTGTATGTCTAATTTTTGTGTGTGTGTATTTTACATGTTTGTTAATAAAATCTTTTTTAAAAAGAAAAGAAAACTAGGTCCAGAACATTGCTCTGGAGGTTGGTGCCACTTTGAAACAACTCTGCTTTCTGGTATAGTAAATGTAGTATCCTAATGTATACAACTTAGATGGCCACTTTAAATCAAATGTGATCAATGTGGGGTCAAGGAACAACCGGACTTCCTTTTTGCAGCAAAGCATAATGCTGCGTTAAATCATGTTATTAGCCACATGAGGGGGCACAACGGATTTGTGGAAGGTAAAAGTAGGAGCACCGTGCAGTCAAATAGCCAAATATATTACATTAGTGGCTAAAGCTAATGCAGTCATTTGGTGATCAGTCCAGAGAATTATGATCAGATAGTGCTCGGGTGTTACACACTTGTGCTATGGCCAGAAGTTCCGTACAACTGGCTGATGCTATATCATCTAAGAACACTTAATTAAATTGGCTGCAATTGATAAATAGGCCATGTACCCAACTAGTGTGAGCATATAACACCATAAATTAGGCCTCATAAATGCATGAATTTGATCCTCGAGAAACATACTATATACAGGTATTCCTTGACTTACAACAGTTCATTTAGTGACCGTTCGAAGTTACAACAGCACTGAAAAAGTGACTTCTGACTATTTTTCACACTTACGACTCTTGCAGCATCCCCATGGTCACATAACCAAAATTCAGACACCTGGCAACCGGCTATATTTGTAATGATTATAGGGTCCCAGGGTCATGTGATCCTCTTTTGTTCCCTTTTGACAAGCAAAGTTAACGGGAAGCCAGATTCACTTAATAACCATGTTACTAACTTAGCACCTGTATTGACTCACTTAACAATTGTGGCACAAAAGGCCTCATATGGGGCAAAACTTAACAAATGTCTCACTTAGCAACATAAATTTTGGACTCAATTTTGGTCAATACGTCAAGAGCTACCTGTACAGGTTTTGGAAATATGTACAACACTTATATCTTGCTTATTTTTGAGGCTCCTCTGGATAAGAGCATGATTATAAAATGAACATAATAAACCTGTGATGGCAAACCTGTGGAACGCTGATCTCCCTCTGTGGGCACGCCAGCCAGTGCCCCAACCCAGCTCCACCATGTGTGCATGCGTGCCTTCCACCAGCCAACTGGTCTTCAGGTCTCTGCCACATACACATGGGGGTGGGGTGCATGTGGGGGATGCGCATGTGTGGGAAAGTGGGGTCTATGCATGGGGTGCTCAGATTGTATTCTGGGCCTCACATGCCCCCCCGGGCCCTGTTTTTGGGTCTGGAAAGCCTCCTGCACCAACCTGGAAGCCAAAACAAGGTGAGGAGGGTTCACATGTGCTTGCGGGAGGATGGGGCACACCATGGGGGAGATCACGGGCGCATTGCATTGCATTTTGGCATGTGAAAACAAAAAGGTTAGCCATCACTGTTATAAACTCTTAATTAATAACGGGAGAACTGGTCCGAAAAGCCCAAATGATGTTTATGATTTAGCAATACTTCAAAGTTCAATATTTGCATTCACTACTCCACCAATTTGATTCTCTGAGATGTATTATTGAACTAACTCTTTATTATTGTAGGGAATTCTACTCCAGGCAAAACCTGGCCACTTGATTTGTTCTAGATTTTGCAATGGGAGGAATGCTAGCAAATCCGCTAATATGCATGTTGGTGGTGGATCTCCAAAACCCTTCAAACGTGCTGTCTAAAAAAAGGCAGATGTAAGTTGCAGAGGTAGTTATATTTAAAAATAGAATGCAGCATAAATAACAATGGGAAAACAGGTTTTCCTCTAAAATATTTACTTGCATTATTTTGGTGGATATTGATGAGGAAAGAAGAAAGGAGTCATTTCACATTCACTGATAAGAAAAGAAGCTGTTGAAAACAAGGGATTTTATGTACATCACCCCAAAATCATAGCCACCAGCTGCTGTGGCAAGATGTGAATATCTTTGAAGAATAATCTGCTGTTTGGGAGGGCACATTTGCATAGTGACGTTAACCCTTTTTAAGTGCCTGTATAGAACCTCAAACTCTGTTTCCTTCATTCCCTATCCAGTTATTTATTTTTTCTTTGTTCTTCCAAATCCAGCTTTGGTATCTTTTTTCTTTTTCAATCACAGCGCCTCTTACTCCATCTCTGTCCTGTTTTCCTCCCTCTCTTCTTCAGTTAGTGATGCAAACCATATGTTGAATGGGTGTATTTCTGCTTCTACATGTGAGGGACCTCAGAGATCTTGTAGTTCAACCCACGCCCAGGGCAGAAATCCTTGGCCCATCCCAGACAATTGAAGTCTATAATTTGGGTTAAAATCTCCAGTGATGAAGCATCCCCAAGTCCTGGAGGAAGGCTGTTCCATTGCTTCATATCTCTCTTTGTCAGGAAATTCCTCCTTAATTCGAGTTTGCGGATAGGGATCAATTGATTTTGTAATCAATTTGATTTTATTTTACAAGGAATTAATTCTGTTCAATAGCTTGTGAGGATTTTTTTGATCCTTTTTTTAAAAAAAAAAGATGGGTATTTTTTTCCATATGCACGCATGTCTATGTATACATATATTATCCATGCATAGAAGCATCTAATATGCAGCCATTTGTTTGGGGTGGGGCGGATGGGGAGGGTAATCTCCAAAATTGGTTTTACCCGGAGTAGAAAAACTAAGGTTGTGAAGATAGCTACTGCAGTGTTTTTATATATATATTCTTCTACTTCTTTTGGCAGGAATCATTTTAAGTTCAGGGTCATCTTCCTTTTTGCTAAAGATGATATATGGAAATAATCTGCATTTTAAATGTCTGTATTAGGGAAATTTATGTGTCAAAGAATGAAAGCAGGGTGACTTGCATTTTTTGGTAAGTTTCCTTGAGCAATTTATATTAACGGTCACATAAAGTAGGAGAAAAAGTTTTGTTCGTTTTAGACAATATTATCCTTCCCTCTCTAGGATTGGAAATTGGATTTCAAGGCCGCTGCCTGCTGGCTGCACTTGAAATCTAGCAAAGTTTTTGTTTATTTATTCATGTCAGAAGCATCACAATTTTTAAAAAAAACATACTATAAGATATACATTTAAAATATGAAATGCAAGTTTAAAATGTGAACAAATTAAACAGATCTTGCCCAGAAACTAGCAACATTAAGTGTGCTCTGCCATGCTGTCATGAGCTCCTCAAATGCAGTTTATAGCTGGCTAATCCTTTCAATCCAAAAAACATCCAATTTAGCAAATTAAACATCTTAAAACATTATCTAGGAAATCCCTCCCTCCCCCCTCCTTGGAAAAGAAGATCAGAGATAGTGATGTATGATAGTTGCAAGGGCTTTTGAAAGAAGTGGATTATTTAGACTGCTTTTGGCAGTCACGATTCAGGCCTAGGCCCAATAGAAAGCCTATTGGTGATTCTCATAGATTACCAATGACCAGACTTGGATGGGGTGAATGCATGTGAACATCTGGGTTTCTGCTGGCATTTTCAGGGATCTATATTATTATTGAGAACTGAATCCTTCAGGATGACTTGCAATGGTTGGGAATGAGAAACATCCTATTGCTGAGATTCCCTTCCCTCAAAAAGAGCAAACACATGTGTTTTTGGAGAAAAATGCTCAAGGCCTCAGGCACGCTAGCTTGTTTCTCTTCTCTATTTTGTTTAATCTCTACATGAAAACATTAGGCGTTGCCATCAACTGGTTTGGGGTGAGGTTTATCTACATTTGGAGAGCTCACATTTGACCCTATTCAATGGCAATAAGAGCAGCAAAGTATACATTACACTGCCTACTTATACACCACTCAGAATAACACATAATATTTCAAATAAATATGGGCAAGTTAAAATCTGCTGCATAAATTTTCAGCTGCTTTCCTAAGTGAATAAAATAACTTAAAACTGGTCTAGTTAGATACCACATGGGTAGAATCCATTCTTATAAGGCAGGGGTTCTCAACCTGTGGGTCGGGACTCCTTTGGGGGGGGGTCGAATGACCCTTTCACAGGAGTCGCCTAAGAGCATCGGAAAACACATATTTTTGATGGTCTTAGGAACTGAGACACCAATTTTATGGTTGAGGGTCACCACAACATGAGGAACTGTATTAAAGGGTCGTGGCATTAGGAAGATTGAGACCCACAGTTATAAGGGATTACTTTGAACTGAAGAGGTAGATAGCAAAGGTTTCCCTACCTTCAAGCTTCATCCCTGTCCTTCTTAGCTCTTCTGCACAATTAGGCACAGTGTGAACTATTGGATCCAAGAGGTAGTCAGTGCTTCATTGAAATAGAAGTGAAGCTTCTTTGCTGCATTCTTTGGAGAAGGTTGCAGTCTGCCCTCTATTGAAAACAACAATACTCTACCTTGACCCGGTCATCCGACAAATTTGTTTTATCACCAAGCCTTCTTTTTTTAGGAAAATTTGTCGAGAAGGCAAGGAATCAGCTACAAAAGATCTTAGATTGAACAGATTATGTAGCTCACGGTTGTCCAACCTGACAACTTTAAGACATATGGACTTCAAGTCCCCAAACACCCCTGATTTGGATCCTAGGGATTGAAGCAGGTTATGGGGCAGAAAGAGGATTGATTGCTCTGACTAATGATGTCCATGAGGATCTTCAGAGGATAAGTGTATCTTCTTAGTCATATTCAATGTTTCAGGGGTATTCTGTTATCATAAATTCCTTCTATACTGCTGATGAGGTTTGGGATTTGGGGCCATTATTTCATAGTGATTCTATGCTTCCAGCTGACAGCATCAGCAGAGGCGGCATTCAGCAGGTTCTGACCAGTTCTGGAGAACCCGTAGTGGAAATTTTAAGTAGTTCAAAGAACTGGTAAATACCACCTCTGACTGACCCCACCCCATCTATTCTCTGCCTTCTGAATCCCAGCTGATTGAGAGGAAATGGGGATTTTGCGGTATCCTTCCCCTGGAGTGGGGAGGGAATGGAGATTTTACGGTATCCTTCCCTTGCCACGCGTGTTATATATGCAAATGTTCCCTGTTACCAGCTCTCTGATTGGCTGGTCATTTGACAGTTGCTTTGGGCTCAAGTATAAATACCCTGACAGTTGCAGGGACGTTTTTGAATCGCTTGTCATCTCGCAATAAACATCTTACTCTCTGATTCCATGGCTCCTGCGTCTTTCCCTCACAAACATATGTAACACTGGCGACGAGGATGGGATATGCGATTCCCGCAGAGCCTGGAATAAGAATAAAACTAAACAATAAGCCAGTCGCAACGCAACCAAGCAAACGCGAACAGAAAATACTTTGAAGACCTGTCAGAGCTGCAGCAGCAGTTGCCACCGCCTCAGGTTTCGCCTCCGATCACGCCAACCTGAGTAGATCCACAGGCGCGGACTCCTTCAGTCAAAAGGGACGGGCAACCTATGCTTAACCTTGGCTGGAGCCGTCCCCTCTGCTCAGGGACGAGCTACGAATCGCGTTGGCTCAACCGTGGCTGAAGCTGCCTGTCTGCCTGCCTCTCTGCCGAGAAGATCTACCAGACACAACTTTAGAGTCTATCCGGTCTGCTGTTTGCTACTGTTATAAACGGTATTGTTGCAATAAATAGATACTGTTGCCTAAGAATATCTGCCTAATACAAAGCTGACTGCCTTCCAAGGCCACTTGCATTACAAGGCTGCCTGCCTCCCAAGGCCACCTGCCTGCCCAGGAACTTCCACGCTGCCGCCTCCAGGGCCAGCTCCGCTCCCAAATTGCCGTCTCCGCTCTCAAATCACCTTCCTACACAACCAAAACGCCAGTCCTGCTCGCAGCAACCCCCCCCCCGCAGAAACCACAATTTCAAGTTACCAACAGGCTTGGACTTCTTTGAGTTTCCCTCCATGTACGCTCTCCAGCCTCCTTGACCGGAAAAATCTTCCCTAAGGTCTTGCCAAGCATGCGCAGAGGATGAATATGCAAATAACTGGGGGAAGGAGTGAATTGTAAATGTGAACATGGACAACAACAACAAAAAATGCAAATAAATAACACACAAAGCAAATAACTGGGGGGGAAGGAGTATTATATATGCAAATGTTAGAGGAGTGTTGAGTATGCAAATAACTGGGGGGAAGGAGTGTTATATATGCAAATGTTCCCTGTTACCAGCTCTCTGATTGGCTGGTCATTTGACAGTTGCTTTGGGCTCGAGTATAAATACCCTGACAGTTCCAGGGACGTTTTTGAATCGCTTGTCATCTCGCAATAAACATCTTACTCTCTGATTCCATGGCTCCTGCGTCTTTCCCTCACAAACAAATGTAACAACGCCCACCAAGCCATGCCCACACAACAGTAGTAAAAAAAAATGAATACTACCACTGAGCATGAGGAGAAAATATTCAAATATTGGTTATTTCATGTAGAAGCCCACAGAGCAGAGTGCTCTCCCATTATTTAACATTTATATAGAAACACTGAAATAAGCCATAATTTCAATTAATGGGCCAAAACTGGAAAGTCTTAACTGGTGTTTGGAGGATGTTAGGGAGTATATGTCTGCAACAAGATCAAATTATACCCTACCAGAACCAAGCTGGTGCTTGTTAGCAAATATTTGGGTAATATTTTAATGTAATATGACATACTTAACGGTTGTATTCCCCTGAAGAGAATTGGATGGTGTATAGTTATTATTACAAACCAGGATGCCCTGGTGATGGCAATTTATATTTTTATCACCACGCAGCTGAACTATTTCAATACATTCTATGGACAGGATTCAAAAATTGCAGCTGATACCAGTCACTGGTGATCAGATTGCTGGCAGGGTAACCCTGCAATTGCATCATTTTTACGGTTCTTGTTCTGATCACCAGCAGAATCACAGGACTAATTCATAGCCCTGCTCATCATCTTTCATAGCCAATGCAAAACAGCACCAGAATACTGTAGGTGTCACCTTGCCAAAATCAAATCTGTCTGTCTCATACAAACATCTGGAAAGAGCCTGCTTCGATAACTCCTCTTCCTGTGAGAAGATGAGCTAGTCAGTAGGCCTTTTTTGTGTGACACCACAACAAATCCACACTCTCAAACATGCTCTACCAGAAATGTGTATGGCCCATTCCCTCACTGCATTCTACCTTTCAACATTCTTTTTGTTTGTTGTTCTCAATTGGAGGAAACATCTGCAGGTAATAAATAAATGATTCTGTTCTTGCTTATTGCACAACTAAAGTCAGACAAATGCTGTAATTGTAATGGCATGTGGGAATGATAGGAGGAAGAGCCACAAGCTAGATAGTGGTCTGATAAATAAAAGTTGAGACTGAAGGAAGTGGAGATAGGTCTCAGAAGGGATCTTCCCTAGTTTTGGGGAATGTAAAGGGTGGGAAGGGTATTCTTAATCTTATAAGATTTTTTTTTTAGCATGGACTTAAAGATAAAACTAGTATTCTTTTTGTCTGGAAATCTATTATCTATCTATCTATCTATCTATCTATCTATCTATCTATCTATCTATCTATCCATCCATCCTCTATCTAATTTATTGGCCCATATTATCACAGGGTAACTGTGATTATTGAATTATTGACAACATATAATGTGTAATGGTAACTAATCCTTGGAATAGTTTTCTTCAAGGCCACTTGAGGAAACCAGTGAAAGAATATACAATTATGTAGATGAAAGGCGTTAGTCCTCTGCCACTATATGGAGGCCACATAATATGATTTGAACTCAATTCCTGCCTTCTTGGTTATCCTGGAAAATCCAGTTAATGTGGTTAATGATATTTCCCTTATAGCAATTCCTTAAATTTTATTACAAACTGTGCCTCTTTTTCCATATTTCTACATACCCTAAAATATTATAACACTTACCCTGGTGGAGACCTATAGGAGATTCTTTTTAAGTACAAGTCATAATTCTTAGAATGGAAAATGTTCACCATAAAGAAGTTATATTCACATTTGTTACTTTGTCCAATATTAAGTGGGATGGAAAGATTTGAATGTATGATGGAAGACCACAGAACAGCTAAAAGGGATACTGTCTCAATTTATTAGAAGTTATAAATTAGACTCGGTAGGCATTTCATTGAGAACTATATAAGTAAGTCATATTTCACAGTTTTGAACCCAGCAAAACATACCAAATTTTACTTTACATTTTAAGAAAAGGAGATTAAAAACTGGAGCATGTAAGGTAGTAGTCCTATCCCCTCATGGACATACTTTGTTGATTGAGAAGGAAGACGTTAATGGCTTTATAACAATGTTTATTTTAAAAACTCTGGGACCACTTCTGTCTTCCTGCCTGTGTCACCTAAAACAGCTAAAGTGAGATATTCCATGGATATCACATAGGTGACCTCAAGTTGTATCAAGATATTAAACCTCTGTATTCCTCCAACAAATTCCCAAAGTACTCAGACCAAGCCCTGATAGTTTAATTAATCCCACCTCTTTGCTATCAAAGGGAAGTGAAATGGATAAGAAAAAACAGAAAAAAAGTTGTCTCGTGGAATTACCTGCTACTATGCGGAAGGCATGATCTGCCCCATCCAGATCTGCTTCCATCTTGGATTGCAAGTATTCTGGCTTCTCATTCTGAAATTAGCCAGGAGACCCTGGCTTCTGATCCTGAAATTATTCTGTTTCTTCCTCTAATAACTAAAATTCATAATAGCCTCTCTATCTTTCACACTGTTCCATGGATCGTCTCATTTTAATCTGGCTGTAATAATTATATTTTATTAACCTTTTTTTGTTGTGATGAGAGAAAATGCGCCCTGGCCTTTTACATTTGGATTCAGTATAAAATAGTTTTATTCTATTCATTATATGTCATCACATCAATGCCAACTGTTTGCAACCACATAGATTTTCTTGATTGCGATCTGTTCATAATCTGGTCTTTCAGATCTTCCAACAGTGCACCCATCACCAATGTAAGTGAATTCATCCACCATGTTGTTAGTCATCCCTTTCTTCTCTTAGAGAGTCTTAGAGACTTAGAGAGTCAGGTGGTCACATAATGTGTCCAAAGAAGGATAATTTAACCTTGGTCATTTGTGCCCAGAATGAAAACTCTGGATTTAGGATTTTTTTTAGGATTTTATTTATGATTTATAGGCTGCCCTTTTCCCTGAGGGGACTCAGGGCGGCTTACAATACATGGGAAGGGGGGTGCAACACAAAAAACATGACAGTGCATAAATAAAAAATAAAACAATAAAACGCAACTTTCATTCAACATTCGGGTGGGGCGAATCAGAATCTTATCCCCAGGCCTGACGGGATAGCCAGATCCTAAGGGCTGTGCGGAAGGTCTGGACGGTGGTGAGGGTACGAATCTCCACGGGGAGGTCGTTCCAAAGGGTCGGAGCTGCTACTGAGAAGGCTCTCCTCCGCGTAGTGGATCAATTTGTTCAATGGTGTTCTTGTTTTCTTGACTATCCACATATTATTCTCAGTCTTCTTCAACACCAATGTTGAAAAGCATTAATATTCTTAAAAATATATATTCTTTACAAACACACACAGATAATATATGTATGTATGTATGCATGTATGTATGTATGCATGTATGTATGCAGATCTTGGCGTATTCGGGTCTTTTCATGTGTAAGATTGAGAGTCCCACTCGCCATCTTCAGGCTGGTGCCTTCGGCTGGTGCTTGTAAAGCGTGACCGGAGCTGCCGTCTTTCTATAAATATTGGTGGGGGGGTGTGGACTGCTGGCTTTGTTGTTGTAAGCGGGTTGGTTGGCTGTGTTGTTACATCTTGATTAGTTGATGGAGTTGATGTATGCAGATTAGTCGGCTGTTTCGTAACATCCTGTGTGGCTGAGGTACTAGGTGTGTGTGTGTGTGTGTGTGTGTGTGTGTGTGTGTGTGTGTGTGTGTGGTGTAACACCGTTCACCCAATCTGGGCCGAACCGGGAACAACCCATCTCTGCTATCTACCATCTATGTATCTATGTACCCTGATGGCAGAATTTCTCTACAAACTTTTTTCACCATACTAGGACAATTACTTTTCTTTTTTGAGCTTCATTAATAAGACATCATTCATGTCATTTTAAATGAGAAATTCTGAATTTAGGGAGTTTAAGAAATACACAACATATACTTATAGAAAATATACAAATGCTTTGGGCAAAAAAGCTTAAGAGAAACTGATTGTATTACCTACTTAACCATTTGTTCATTTTCCATTAATTATTTTTAATATAAAATTATTTGTTCTAATAATAGTGCTATGCTACATATGTGACGGTATTAGCCTGTAACAGTGAAGAACCATTTTGTTTTATTGTTTATACATCACCTTATATGTAACAGCATCAGATTCTAACTTTCATTTATTTTCTCTTTCATTCTAATTAGCTGATTGGTTTTCTTTTGTTTTATTCTGAGATAATGAATATAATGATGCCTTTGAATTAAGCTTGATTCCTGATAAATACATGGACATGTCCACACTGTTGTCTTGGTAACAGTATGAAACAAGGATGTTTTTCACCTTATCAGATCCAGTTGCTATCTTAAGAACTTTTATGAGATTGGCCAAGTTCATCTAGTTGTTGCAGACTTCAGTGACTTCTAAGAACAAGGCAGTATAGAATTAATAGCAGTAGGTGCACTAGGCATAAAACTGGTGGTAATAGCTTTCCTAAAGGCAAAAGCAATTGATCTCCTTTCTTCTTTGAAGTGAGCATTTTCTTAGCTCTTGTTGACTCTTAGTGGTATCTGAGTCAGGTAAGCACTTTCCCTCACCTTCAGCCTAAAAACATTCAGTGTTGCCTTCGGCATGGCCCCAAATTGTCTGTCTCTTTCCAGCCTAAACAGGCTTTACTCTCTGAAAATTTTCTCAACTCTAATTCCTTCCTCAACTCCACAGAAATTAGCCCTGGTCTCCCCCGCCCCCACCACCAATTTCTCCTACTCAACCTTTGTTAGCTCTCCTTCTCCTGAAAGGTACAGGTAATTGTACAGGCAGTACAATTGAGCCCAACATTTCTATTGTTAAGCAAGACAGTTGTTAAATGAGGTCACCCCATTTTACTACTTTTGTGCCACAGTTGTTAAGTGAATCGCTGCAGTTGTTAAGTTAGTAACGGTTGTTAAGTGAATCTGGCTTCCCATTGACTTTGCTTGTCAGACGGCCACAAAAGGAGATGACACGACCCCAGGAAATTAGATGTCAGTTGCAAAGCATCCAAATTTTGAGTATGTGCCCATGGGGATGCTGCTACAGTCATAAGTGTAAAAAACGGGCATAAGTCATTTTTACAGTGCTATTGTAACTTCAAATGGTCACAATGATCGAGAACTACATGTAATTCCCAGGAAAATGGGACTGTTCCAGTCTCCACCATGCCTACCCCTTCCTGGACAGTCCCTCTTTCTCCCTCTTTCTCTTTCTCTTTCTTTTTCTCTTTCTCTCTCTCTCCCTTCCTCCCTCTGCCCTCTGCCCTCTCTCTCTCTCATTCTCTTTCTCCCCCTCTCTTTTCCTTTCTCTTTCTCCCCCTCTCTTTCCCTCCTCTCTTTCTCCCCCCACTCTCCCTCCCTGGATTTAAGATCAGTTTTCCTGACTTCCCACCTTTGGCTCTAATGGAAGACAACATTGGGCTTTTTCAAATGGGAAATGTATAAAGTCAGGAAGCCATTAAAATGATACAAACATGTTTGCCAAGAACCAACAATCCCACAGAAACACCCTTTGCACCTTTCACATTCAAGTAAACTCAGAAAAACCACGAAGAGAAATGTGAAAGAAATTTTCAAGTACATCGGGAATTGCGCTTGAAAAGGAAAAAAAAAAACTTTGTGAAACTTCAAGGTGGGATTTTTGCACAACCTTAAATAATAAATGGGCAGAGTTTGTACTTGTGTTTTCATTTGCTCCCAAACCTTATCTTTATTATTTACGTAAGGTTTCATTAAAGAAAAAGGGAGATATTTCCAACGGTTGGAATAATGCAAAGGTTAGTTTCACTTTAGCCCAATTCAACAGTCAGGTCATCTAAAGGTTAACCCCCTTTAGCATAGCTATATATATTTAATACATAACAAATATTACTGTAAGAATAAAGTCCAGCTGGGTTGACATCCGATTAAGACCTAAAAGTGTGCATATGGATGGTTACCATAAGTTGTATTTCTCTAATGCTGAATTATATTTTCTTCAATTAAAAAAAGACATTTATTTATTTAAGATTTTACATTTTGTTCCCTTTCTTACAGGGCAAGTCAGAAAGCCATGCCTGTAACTTACATCTGATTTTTAGATTTCTGATTGGCTACTTCTTGTGAGCCTCTATTTTATTTTGCTTTTAAAAATATCTCTCAATTCCTCATTATTGCAGTGTGATAGCATCTCAGATGGCACTTGTGTTGTGCTTATGTTTTCAGCCTCCCAAAGCCAAGCCCATCACGAGTTCAATGTAACAAGATCAATAGTTCATTTTTTCTCTTATAATTATACATGAATAATGGATAACAAAGATAGGGAAATGGTAAGAGGACTGAACAGATTTCTTTTTTAATTAATCTGTCAGGGCTTCTGGTTTCACAAATAGTGAAACCCCCTTAAGACAAGGTAAAGGATCTTCTTAAATAATGATGAGGACAGGGCAGTCCTCTAAGCCATCTGGATCCCTTCGCTATTATTGGGCCCAGTCCAATAATATGTATTTTAACGCTGCCAGATGGAAGGTCATCCGTAGGAAACAAACGACACAAGCCAATACTAAAGGAGAGAAACACACACACACAAACAAATGACTGGGGCTCTGAAGCAAAAGACTGAGTGTGATTTTTAGTTCTTCTGTTTAAATCAAGCTGCTTTAAAGTGGACTGCTTAAAATAAACCTCACATCTTGGGTCTTAAAATGAGTGAATGTAGTCATTTTTCACCCCTTTGCAGAAGATTGCAGACATATGCGCAAACAGCACAAAAGCAGCTCAATGCGTTGGCCATGTGGAAATGTAGGCTGAGGAAGACCTCCCTTCCTCCCCCCCCCCGTCTCCCCATACTTTTTTAGAAACAATATATATTTCAAGATACATGTCAAAAGTGTTGTTGTTTTATTTAAAATGGCAGTAGATAGATGCACTAGCATAGGAAAAGATATAGAGGTTTATCTTTAAGCTTTGGATAGCAGTCAATTCCACAAGAGGAGGTGGGGAGGAGGGACCCGAAGCGTTGGCCATGTTGTTTATCAGCTTAATAAAATGATCTGACAATGGTAGGCTTGAGGAACTGTAATCAGCAAGGGGACTCCTCAGACAGAAAGATAAGGGAAAGCTCAGAGTCACTGACAATTGGCAGTTAATTTTCTAACTTGATCTGCCTGAGCGAAAGAGGAGAGTGGTTTTCAAGGCTATCTCTTCATCTCTGTCTCTGTCTCAAACATACAAATACACATTTACATTTTTTTTTCCTGGTAGATCTGTCTGTTAAGCATTTTAAACAGTGAGTATTCTAGAACAGTCAGTAATCAGGCTGTTTCTTCTGGTTATTTGTTCTCTGGGTTGTTTTCCTTGTTTCCAGTCTGTAAATCATGGTCTTCTTTTAATCAGAAATAAATAACTTCTGCTTTTCATAAAGAGAATGGCTGTTTCAAATTGAGTTTGACTCCAGATGATTATGAGGACATATTGGTGCAGTTTTCTTTGCAGAAATATGGAAATAGCTAGGTGGCCTTCTGTGATAGGTTTCAATTTTCCAGTCTAGCTACTGCCTTGGATTACCTGGATTACCTGATAAACCCCAACCAGGTCCACTAACCAGATATGATCCTACTCAGCATTTCTTTTTTTTTCTTTTTTTTTTTTAAATATATTTTATTCAATTTTCACATTCCATTTGCAATCATTTATATACAGGGTATTCACTATAAGAAAAGAAAAGAAAAAAAAGAAAGAAAAAAAAAGGAAAAAGGGAATAAAACGAACAGATAAAAAAGAAACACAACTCATCATTCACAACCCCACCTAACCCTTCCATCCTCCATACACCCCATCTACCCCCTCCAACTTTCCTTTCTCCCTCTAACACTCCCCTCCTACTTCCCTTTCCCCTCAAACCTTCCTTCTCCCCTTACTCCCCAGACACCCTCCTTACATTCCCCTTACATTCCCCTTACTCCTTCCTTACTCCTCCCTCTTCCTTCCCTCTACCTCCCTCCTTGGTGTATGCCTTTATTCGAATGTTGTTTGATCTGATAAAGGTAAAATGAACCAAGGAAAAAAAAAAAGGAAATAAATAAATAAATATAAAAAAAAAGAAAAAAAAAAAAAGAACCACCGTATATAAATACATTCTTGTTCTTATTAAGGCTATGTTAACACCCCCCCACCCCACCCCCCCACAAATCCCCATCCCTAATCCTCCCAAGTTCCCAGGGCCCACACCTGGCGCTTCCTTCTGTCTAAAATATCTTGTGTACATATGGATTAAAAAATAAAATAAAAAATAAAAAAAATAATATATCTAAAGAAAAAAAAAACAGAGAAAAAACAGAGAAAGAAAAAAGGGGAAAAAAGAAAAAAGGAAAAAAAAAAAAAAGGTAACCACTCTTTGTGTTGATCTCAGCCCCCCATCTTTATCTATGTTTAAATAGTATAAATCATTCTATCTATATTTTATTCTCGTCTCTTACTTCTTTGCTATTTACCCCAACCTTCTGTAGGTTCTCCCGTTCCTCTTCCTAAACCTTATGATCCCTTCCGATAAGATTTAAGCAACATGGTTCATGCCATATATTCAAATATAACTTTACAGACAAATAATCAAACTTTCCCTTCTGGTAAAATTTTACACAGGATGGATGATCTTTCTTTACCCCCTTTTCAAACAGTAAATCTAAATAATCTAGCCAAGCTTCCCCTTCTTAGTAAAATTAAGCAGCGTAAATCAGATATTACTTTACACAGAAATCAATTTCTATCTTAAGATAATTCCAACCCACTTCCTCTTCTAATAGGATTTAAATAACGTAATTCATTCCACATGCGTTTTACCCTTTTCCCTTACTTGTCTGAAATTTTCCCTTCAAGTAAAAGTTAAATAGCATGGGTCATTCCACATATTCGGATACTTTCAGCAAGAGTCAGTTAACCTTCTATTTTAAAATAGTCCCTTCTAACAAAGTTTAAACAACATAAATCATTCAGCATTCTTCTTACACATTATCTTAAAATAATCCCAACCGACTTTCTGTTCTAATAAACTTTAAACAACATAAGTTTTACCCTCATCCCTTGCTTGTCTAATGTTTACCTCAAATAACGTAGTTCATTCCACATGCATTTTACCCTCATCCCTTACTTGTCTGATATTTACCACTATCAAATTTATACTAGCATTTGTTTAAAATGTAATTCAGAGCAATTTCAACCAACTTTCCCTTCATATAAAAATTAAATAACATAGATCATTCCACATATTCAAATAATACTTTCAGCAAGAATCAGTTATCCTTCTATTTTAAAGTAGTCCCTTCTAACAAATTTTAAACACCATAAATCATTCCGCATTCTTTTTACACTTATCTTAAGATAATCCCAACCGGCTTTCTGTTCTAATAAGCTTTAAACAACGTAAATTTTACCCTCATCCCTTGTTTGTCTGATGTTTACCACTATCAAATTTATGCTAACGTTAATTTAAAATCTAGCTCAAAGTAGTTTCACCCAGCTTTTCCTTCTGATAAAAATTAGTCCGCTTTTTCTACCGGAGAGAGGTCTCAAACCCCCATTCAGTCCTCAAGCATTTTGAAATGTCTAAATTCTCGATCTCCGTTTTTCTGCTTCTCCGAGGGAGGAGGGGCTACCCCCTCCATCTTGCAACCACAAGGCCAGCCGCTCGGCTTCCCCTTCCGCTTGTCTCTCCACTCTTCCAAACGCGTCAGGAAGTCCCGCCTTCAGAATCCTACAATAGAAATCTTGAGCCTCCGAAACAGAGTTAAGACGAAATCTTTGATTCTCAAATGTAACCGTGATACCGGCAGGGGCCTCCCATCTGTATCGAATCTGTTGGCTCCTAAGCTCCTTAGTTAAAAAGGCGTAATCCCTTCTTTCTTTCAGCATCTGAGAAGGGATATCTTTAAAAACAATCAGGTCTTGGCCGTCAACTCGGAGACTGTTATTATGAAGCTTTTGCACAATCGCATTTCTAGATTCTTTTGTAGAAAAATGTATAATTATGTCCCTCGGGAGCTGTCGCTGTTCCGCTATCAATGAGTTCTGGCGATAGATTTTCCGAATCTGCCAATCAGAGTTAAGTCCCGGGCTTCCCAGCGCATGGCTGAAGGCTTCAGCAAAGGTCTGTTTTAAATTCTCTTGCTCCTTTTCACGGAATCCTCTGACTCTTATAGAAGATGCCTTCCTATTAAAATTTAACATCATAAGCTGTTTCTCATTGTCTCTAATTTTCTGTTGTAAAATTTGAATATTGGTAGTCAAATTAAAGTTAGCCTTCTCCAAACTTTCCAATTTGTTCTCTATTTCAGCAGAGTAATCTGACAGAGCAGACACAGCTGCAAACGTATTCGCCTTCATTTGATTAACTTTAGATTTTAAATCATCATATAATTCCAATACAAATTCCCTGATTTCTTTCTTAAAAGCGTTAAGCATTTTAAGGAGATATTCCTGTGTTAAAAGTTCCCCAGCAGAAGGCATAGGAGACAAAGGCTGTGTTTCCAATGAGGATTCTTTAAATTCTTTTGTAGCAAGACGCTTCCTTGACTTGGGTGGCATAATAAATAAGCAAGTAAGCAGAGCTTCGCTCCCCTCTATTTCCAAAGAAGAAAAATTTAAGGAGCAGTCTGCAGGAAGATAACACCGGCTAAGTACATCAATCATCCACGGAGAGAAATCGCCATTTTGAGGTCTGTTTAGACAAAGAAGTCTCTAAGACGAATGGTGCTGGTATTTACGATAGTAATGAAAACATAAATCTCACAGGGGTGGGACCCGCCCGTATCAATTCTAGCTTGAAAAAACTTTGTCTTGTCCTGGGGGGAGGCTAGCCTGTCTGGGGCTGCCAAAAAAAAAAAAGGCAGCTGAGAAGAAATGGCTGGAGATAAAAGCTCCGCTTCGGCCGGCTCTAATCTCTTTCCACAGCCAAAAAAGAAAAAAGGCTGTGGCTTACGATTAGATCCTAACCTACGGGGCTATCCTCCCTGCCCCTTTCTTAGCCAAAAAGGGGTGCTATCTATGATCTTATTTAGATATACAGACCAGATCTCTGAGGAGCTCGGTGGAGCCCTCCTCGGCAACAGGCCACGCCCCCCGGACCTACTCAGCATTTCTGATCTCAGTCAAAGTCATCTATGAGATGCCACCATATGTTATTTGTGCATGTTGGGTTCTACTTTCTACTTATTGACCTGTCTCATAATTATTACATTTCAACTCTAATAATTGTGCTAGAAAATACACCAAATGTTTCCAATTACATTCATGAGAATTTGCTAAACAGGGAGAGTGGTGCCAGAGGACATTCTTTGATGGATTAGGATTGGGATATTTATTGACACTGGAATGTCACAGGATAGAGATTACCACTAGCAGCAGGTAGGAAATGCTTGGGGGAATAGAGAAGAAAAAACAGGATTTGCTTTCTTTGCAAATTATTGTACCATTCTGTTTAACTGACTATAATTTTGTTACGGTATTATTACCATGGAGAAGGGAAAGAAAACACAACAGGATTCTGAGGAATGGAAAAAACAGGTGCTGTCCTAGGAAACAGGAGACTGTGAATTGTAGAACTTCCTTAGGTAGAAAACCCAGCTGTGTGACTTTGGGCCAATCTTTCTCTCTTAGATCAACCTAACTCACAGGGTTGTTGTTGTGGGGAAAATAGGTGGAGAAAGTAGCATTAGGTACATTGCCATCTTGAGCTGAGCAAATATAAAACAGATGGATAAAAAGATGATGATATGATGATGATGATGATGATGATGATGATGATGATGACGACGACGACGATGACGATGACGACAGCACATCACTCGTGTCAGAAGCACTAAGGCATTTCTGGGTTGAAAGGATTAGCTAGTGAATCATCGTTGTCCAGGGGACTCCCAGTTGAGGTCTCTTTCTGTGCGCATGTGCGGGACTCGGATGGCTGCCTGGCTTCTTGTTCCTCAGAAGCCAGTGCTAAAGACTAAGAATATCTAGAGCCTCCGGAGCCCATTCGTACTACCAACGGAGCCCCCTGGAAGGATTTAGTCCCAGGATTTTTCCAAGGCTCAGCATTTTACCGGTAACTGCTTGTGACTGTCCCCCTGAGTAACGAACTGCGGCGGCTTGGTTCGGCGACTGCGGCGCGGGAGAGAAGATGGCGACGCCGCGCTGATAACCTCAGCGTTTGCAACTTCTCGGCTCTCCCCCCTTCCCTGCTGGTCGTGACAGGCTTGGAATGGTGTGGAGAGCTGGGGGGCTCAATTAATTAATTTTTACCATCTTCTTACCATCTTTCTAACATCGTGAAGGCGACGCCGCGCTGATAACTTCAGCGCTCTGCAACTTCTCGGCGCTCCCCCCCCTCCCTGCTGGTCGGGACAGACTTGGATTGGTACGGAGAGCTTGGGGGGCTCAATTAACTATTTTACCATCTTACCATCTTGAAGGCGAAGATTAACTTGCTAAAGACCATTGGGAGTTGTGGCTGGGGTGGTTGGGGTGATTGCCTGCGTTTACCATCTCGTAGCCCCCCCCCCTCGGACATCCCCCCCCCGTTTTATCTGGCTGACTTTGCTGCCAGCTGCCTGTCCACTCCTAGGGTCCCTGGGCCGTTTGCCTGTTTGGCTAGGGGACTGAACGGAGGACGGAAGACGGAGCCCTGAATAGGACATTTCGATCTGAGGAGGAAGAAAGTCCGGACGCCCCTCCCTCCCCCCAGCCTTGTCCCATTTACCACCGCAGCTGCCTTAATATTATTCCTTTGTTACTGTTGATTAGGAATATTGGGAACAACAGATGATGGCAGCAGTAGGTACAAGGTTTGGGTATCAAGAAAACCATCGCTTTCCCCCCCTTTGCCTTTGCCTAGAGCAGCTGGGGCCAGCTTTAGATCTTGGCCCACCAGACTATGGACATTATATAACCCTAGGAAAGAGACTTTCTCCTATGTGGTCCGCTGATTCTCTCTGGGACTTTAAGGGGAACAAGACTGAACAATTCTTGCTTATAAACATCAGGCATTTTTGCCTCCCCTTTATTACACACGACTGCTTTGTATATTATCGAACTTTGACCTTCCGGCTGTGGACTTTTCTTTGGGGCATAGCAGAAGGAGAAGAGTGGAGCCCCCCATTAGGGTGTGACCCCCCCCTCAGGAGAGGGTGGATTATTACGTTGGACTATTACGAACTTAATACTATCTTGAACCTGCGCAACCTTATCATTTTCTAATTTTAACTGGTATGTTGAGTGCATGGGATTGTCTGGTTGTATGAATGATCTCACTTTTATTTTTATTTAGCTGTATTTGTGTTTTAATTCTATCAGTGAGGCCTGCTTGTGTGAGAGTTTGAGTATGAATGATTCGGAGGACCTGGCGGGGCAAGCGGGGGCCATTGGGGTGGTTGGGGGAATTATGCCCACGGGAGAGAGTCGGAGCATTGCGGTCATAACAGGGAGAGGCAGATATGGCGGGGACTTTAGGGCTGGCCATCATAGGGGAAGGAGGGTTCGCTATATTGCAGAGATCCCTCCTTCCGGCCCTACGAGTCCCACTCCAAGGTCAGATGGCGTGAGCGATCAGGACCCTGGTCTCAGGCTGCTGTCGCTAAATGCCAGGTCTGTTATCCATAAGGCTCCCCTCGTCCGGGACTTGATTGTAGACGAGGGGGCAGACCTGGCATGTATTACTGAAACATGGCTGGGCACGGAGGGAGGAGTCCCCCTCGTAGAGCTGTGCCCAGACGGGTTTCAGGTGCTTCATCAGCCGAGAGCCCAGGGAAGGGGTGGCGGTGTGGCTATTGTAGCCCGGGAGTCTTTAGCTCCTCGTAGGATCCCTGCTCCGGAGCTTGTCGGGTGTGAGTCCCTGCTAGTGAAGTTGGACCTCAAGGGTCAAGCGGGTTTGCTGCTAACGTACCTGCCTCCCAACTGCGTTGCAGCGGCCCTCCCTGCGCTCCTCGAGTCAATAGCCGAGCTAGCAGTTGAGTTCCCTAGACTAATGGTTCTGGGGGACTTCAATTTGCCTTCGCTCGGTGAACACTCTGATGGAGCGCAGGAGTTCATGGCCTCCATGACAGCCATGGGCCTGACCCAGGTAATTCGAGGCCCTACCCACTTGGCAGGACATACACTCGACCTCGTATTCCTCTCGGAGCAGTGGAGTTATGATCTTGGTCTGAGGGGAAATGAGATCATTCCCCTGTCGTGGTCAGACCACTACCTACTGAGGTTAGACTTCCGGAGGCCAAACCCCCACCGTAGGGAGGAGGAACCGACCAGGTGGTTCCGCCCCAGGCGACTGATGGACCCTGTTAGGTTCCAGACGGAGCTTGGGGTCATTCCAGATGCTCTCGCCCACAGTTCGGCGGAGACTATTGCTGCGGCCTGGCACTCGGCGGCATCAGAGTCTCTAGACCGAATTGCGCCACTACGGCCCTTCCGGGTCAGCGGCTCGCGGAGACCCCCTTGGTTCACCGAGGAGCTCCGCGAGATAAAGCACCGGAGGAGACGCCTAGAGCACCGGTGGAGATCCGACAGGTCCGTATCGAACCGAGCACTGTTGACAGCTTGCACCAAGGAGTATATTTGGGCATTGAGAACCGCCAAAAGATCACACATTGCCTCCTTGGTAGCGTCCGCCGAGTCTCGCCCAGCCGCCCTGTTCAGGATAACCCGCTCCCTCCTAAATAGGAGGGAGACGGGGAACCCCCTGCAGGGTAAGGCTGAGGAATATAGTCAGTTCTTGGCGGACAAAATTGCTCGGTTTCGATCGGAACTGGACTCCACCCCTGCAGATCCAGCCGGGACACAGGGGAATAACTTGGTAGACCATCTCTGGGTTGAGTTTCAGGATGTTGCCTCCGGGGATGTGGACAAGGCTATGCGAGCTGTGAGTTCCTCCACCTGCATACTGGACCCGTGTCCCTCTTGGCTGACTGCCAACAGCAGAGAGGTGACACGAGGCTGGATCCAGGCGGTTGTTACCGCCTCTCTTCGGGAGGGACACCTCCCCACTGCGCTTAAGGCGGCGGTGGTGAGGCCCCTCCTGAAGAAACCGTCCTTGGATCCAGCAGTTCTTAACAACTATCGTCCAGTCTCCAACCTCCCCTTTCTGGGGAAGGTTGTTGAGAAGGTGGTGGCCTTACAGCTTCAGCGTACCTTGGAGGAAGCTAACTACCTTGACCCCTTCCAGTCTGGCTTCAGGCCCGGTTACAGCACTGAAACCGCTTTGGTCGCATTGACCGATGATCTCTGGAGAGCCAGAGATGGAGGCTATGCGTCCATCCTGGTTCTCCTCGACCTCTCAGCGGCTTTCGATACCATCGACCATGGTATCCTTCTGCGACGACTGCGGGAGGTGGGGGTGGGCGGCACTGTTTTACAGTGGTTCTCCTCCTACCTCTCGGACAGGTCGCAGTCAGTGTTGGTGGGGAGGGAGAGATCGTCCCCGAGGCCCCTAACCTATGGGGTGCCGCAGGGTTCGGTTCTGTCCCCCCTGCTATTTAACATATACATGAAACCGCTGGGCGAGATCATTCGAAGGCACGGGATAAAATACCACCAGTATGCGGACGATACTCAGTTGTATCTGTCCGCCCCGTGCCAACTCAATGAAGCGGTGGACGTGATGAACCGGGGCCTTGAGGCTGTTAAAGACTGGATGAGAGCTAACAAACTGGTACTCAACCCAGACAAGACCGAGTGGCTGTTGTGTTTTCCTCCCAAAAATTTGGCTAACGTTCCACCTATCAGGCTGGGGGGGCAAAATTTATTCCCCTCAGATAGGGTCCGCAACTTGGGAGTCCTCCTGGATCCACAGCTGAGTTTTGACCACCACTTGTCGGCTGTGACCAGGGGGGCATTTGCCCAGGTTCGCCTGGTGCGCCAGTTGCGGCCCTACCTGAACCGGGAGGCTCTCACAACAGTCACTCGAGCCCTTGTGATCTCTAGGCTGGAATACTGCAATGTGCTCTACATGGGGCTGCCCTTGAAGAGCATCCGGCGACTTCAGCTAGTCCAGAACGCGGCCGCGCGAGTGATCATGGGCGCACCACGGTTCGCCCATATAACACCAATCCTCCGTGAGCTGCGCTGGCTACCTGTTGATCGTCGGGTGCACTTCAAGGTCTTACTTACCACCTATAAAGCGCTCCATGGTAGTGGATCTGACTATTTGAGAGACCGCCTCCTGCCAATTACCTCCCTGCGTCCCATCAGATCGCACAGAGTAGGCCTCCTCCGAATTCCATCCGCCAGTCAGTGCCGACTGGCGACTACGCGGAGGAGAGCCTTCTCAGTTGCTGCTCCGACATTATGGAACAACCTCCCCGTGGAGATCCGTACCCTCACCACAGTCCAGGCCTTCCGCACAGCCCTTAAGAACTGGCTATCCCGTCAGGCCTGGGGATAGGATTACTCTCACCCCGCCCGAATGTTGAGTGAATGTTGTGTTTTTATGATCAATTTTCTTTTAATCACGATTCTTTTCTTTTTAAGTCTTGTCTTGCACTCCCTTCCCTTCCCTGTTGTAAGCCGCCCTGAGTCCCCTCAGGGAAAAGGGCGGCATATAAATTTCCAATAAAATCCTAAAATCCTAAAAAATTCTTTCAGCAGGAGCTGGAGTGAATGACATGAGCTCAACCTTACCCTATGTCAGCATTCGGAACTCGAACGCCCACTTGTTAACCTCCATCCCAGTGTTCTAACCACATGAATCACTCTGCTGCTGCTGCTGCTGCTGCTGCTGCTGATGATGATGATGATGATGATGATGATCACAAGATATCTGCTACTAGCTCAGGGATGTCAAACTCATGTCATCATGTTGTCATCATGTGACATATTGGGACATTTTTCCCCTTCACTAAACCGAGCATGGGCATGGGCAGTGCATGACATATCTGGCCCATGGGCTGGGAGTTTAACAGCCATATACTGGTTCATCCTAGAAGTGACCAGCAACTCTTCAGCTCTGCCTCCATATCAACTACTTATTGAGGCTTGCAAAGAATTTCATAATTGAATGCAGTAAGCAAAGATACTCACTAACTGTACTGAACTGTATCTTTTGAGCAAAGCCTATCCATATTATATCTGACATCCGGCCTATCATTTTTTCATGCTTTCTTTTGTCCTACAGCAGCATTAGATATTTATTAGGCCTGCGTGGGTAAGTTATATGGGCCTTGACAAAGAGCTTTGTGCTGTAGAGGAGACAGGATGTTCTTCATGGAGACCAAGAAATGACACAATTTGCCTTGACAAAGCATTCCGTATCATCTCACAGTCTCTTTGGCACTTCTTACCTCCTCCACACCTCCATCACTGTCATTTCCAAAAGCTCAAAGCAGCTTCTGCAGAAGCCCCTGCAAAGAAGCTTCTTCTAAAGAATTTGAAAAGTGCCAAAGAAAGGAGTGAAGCAAAGAGTAGTAAGAAGGCTGCAACTATCTCACTTGAATCTTCAGCAAAATTGAAAATATGTCTGAAGTTGTACATAATTTACTGTTGGAATGAGATGTAAGATTGACCATGGGAGATAGGAAGAAGGGCTGCTGGTGAGGTAAGGGTAATAAGAGTGAGCCAGCTATTCCTTAACTTTGCTTGTTGGAAGTTCACAAGAAGTCACAAGTCATGGTCACATGAGATCCTCCCTTAACAACCTGCCATCCTCACTTAACAACAGCAATGGGGATTGTAAATTGTAAATTGTAAATTTAATGAATTTATATGCCACCCAATCCCGAAGGACTCCGGGCGGCTTACATAAAAACAACTCTAAAAAGAATACAAAAAATATAAAATAGAGAAGAAGCAGGTTAAAAAACACATCATGCACTCAGTCTTAGTGGGGCTGGACCTCAGTCAAGAGGTCAACAGCCCCAGGCCTGCCGGAATAGCCAGATCTTAGTAGACTTACGGAAGGCCGAGAGAGTGGCCAGGGTCTGGATCTCTGGGTTAAGATTGTTCCAAAGGGCCGGGGCAGCTACAGAGAAGGCCCTCCCCTGAGGAGCCACCAGACGACATTGTCTAGTCGACAGCACCCGGAGAAGGCCCATCCTGTGTGATCTTATTGGATGCTGGGAGGTATGTGGCAGAAGGTGGTCTCATAGATATCTGGGTCCTAAGCCATGTAGGGCTTTAAATGTGATAACCAGCACCTTGAAGCGTGTTCGGAGACCGATAGGGAGCCAGTGCAGCTCACGGAGGATAGGTGTAACATGGGTGTATCTCGGTACACTCAGTATCGCTCGTGCGGCTGCATTCTGGACCAGTTGTAGTCTCCGAACACTTTTCAGGGGCAGCCCCATGTAGAGCGCATTACAGTAGTCAAGTCTTGAGGTGATGAGGGTGTGAGTGACCATTTGAAGTGCTTCCCGGTCCAGGTAGGGCCGCAACTGGTGCACCAGGTGAACCTGGGCAAAAGCTTCCCTGGTCACAGCTGACAAATGGTGTTCCAGTGTCAGCTGTGGATCCAGGAGGACACCCAAGTTGCGGGCCCTCTCTGAGGAGTGTAGAGTTTCACCCCCCCCAGGCTTAAAGATGGAGTATCTGGACTACCCTTGGGGGGCAACATCCATAGCCATTCAGTCTTGTTGGGGTTGAGTGCAAGCTTGTTCACTCCCATCCAGACCCTGACAGCTTCCAGGCACTGGCACATCACTTCTACCGCTTCACTGAGTTGGCACGGGGCGGAGAGATACAGCTGGGTATCATCCGCATACTGATGGTATTTAATCCCGTGCCGGTGAATGATCTCACCCAGTGGCTTCATGTAGATATTAAATAGGAGGGGCGACAAGACCGAGCCCTGCGGCACCCCATATTTAAGGGGCCTAGGGGTCGACCCCTGTCCCCCAACCAACACCGACTGTGATCTGCCAGAGAGGTAAGAGGAGATCCCTTCTGAAGAGAGGTGTTCACGATCCTCTGGAGCCAGCCTCGTGTTACCTCCCTGCTGGTTGAGACCAACCCGGAGGGACACAGGTCCAGCAAACAGGTGGTGGCACTCGTCGCTCCCATGGCCTTGTCCACTTCCTCAGGAGTGACAAGCTGGAACTCATTCCACGAAATCTGATCAAGGTCCTCCCTCAGCATCTCCGCTGGCACTGTCCAAATGGAGTCCAGGACCCTCTGAATCTGAGTGACTTTGTAAATTCCTCAGCCCTTCCCTGTAAGGGTTCCCCCGCATCCCTCCCTTTTTGGAGGGAGCGGGTTATCCTAAACAGGGCGGCCAGGTGAGATTCTGCAGACGCAAAAAGAGCGGAAAAATGAGTACATTTTGCCTCCCGTATCGCCACTAAATAAGTCCTAATAAAGGTTCTTAGTTGTGTTTGGTCAGATTCGGAGTTCCTAGTCCTCCAGGTTGCTCTAGGCGTCTCTTTTGGCACTTCATCTCCCGGAGTTCCTCGGTAAACCAAGGTGCTCTCTTGGATCCACTGCCGCGGAGAGGCCGCAAATGCGCAATCCGATCTAGTGCCTCAGCTGCCGCTGTATTCCAAGCAGCAACCAAGGACTCAGTCGGGTTGTGGGCAAGAGAGTCAGGTATCTCTCCAAGCTCCGTCTGAAATCCCAATGGGTCCATCAGGTTCCTGGGGTGGAACCATTTAATCGGCTCCACCTCCCTGCGGTGGGGGAGTAGCTTCCGAAAATCAAGCCTCAGCAGGAAGTGATCTGACCATGACAAGGGTGAGATCTCTATCCCCTTTAGTTCCAGATCACGTCTCCACTGCTCCGAGAGAAACACAAGGTCGAGTGTGTGCCCTGCCGTATGAGTTGGACCCTTAATTACCTGGGTCAAGTCCATGGTTGTCATGGAAGCCATGAACTCCTGGGCCCCATGAGATGGCAGGTTGAAGTCCCCCAGTACTATAAGTCTGGGGAATTCAACAGCCAGTCCGGCTACTGACTCTAGGAGCGCAGGCAGGGCTGTTGTGATGCAGCTGGGCGATAGGTATGTCAGAAACAAGCCCACTTGACCCCCTAGGTCCAACTTCACAAGGAGGGACTCACATCCGACAGTCTCTGGAACAGGGATCCTGCGAGGGACTAATGACTCCCGGATAATAGCAGCCACTCCCCCACCTCTTCTCTGGTGTCGTGGTTGGTGGAGCACCTGAAACACTTCTGGGCACATTTCTGAGAGGGGGACTCCTCCCTTGTGGCCCAGCCAGGTTTCAGTAATACATGCCAGGTCTGCCCCATCGTCTAATATTAAGTCCCGGACAAGGGGAGCTTTATGAATCAGTTCAGTTCAGTTTCAGTTTCACTTTATTTGTATGCCGCCCTTTTCCCTGGGGGGACTCAGGGCGGCTCACAGTTCAAAAGGGGGGGGAGGACAAACAATTTACAACATAAAGGCACTACATCATTTAAGAACTCAACAGTCATACAATTCGAGTAGGGGTTAGAGTCTTTAACCCCAGGCCAGCCGGGATAGCCAGATTTTAAGGGCGGCGCGGAAGGTCTGGAGGGTGGTGAGGGTCCGGATCTCCACAGGGAGTTCACAGACCTGGCATTTAGCAACAGCAACCTGAGGCCAGGGCCCTGACTTCTCATGTCACCTGGTCCTTGAATTGAGCTTTCGGGGCCAGAACAAGGGATCATTGTGATGTGGCGAACCCTCCTTCCCCGGTAATGGCTAGCCCTGTAGCTCCCTTCATACCTGCCCCTCCCAGTCATAACCACGATGCTCTGGCCCGTACCCATCCCCATAGATCCCCTCCCTCACACGGCCCCCGTTCTTCTCGGCAGGCCATTCATACCATGCACTCTAGGATGAGAGGTGGGTCCAGGCCCACATCCACTTCTGCTTCTTCACTCAGTGGAGGGGGCTCCAGGCTGCACTCTCGATCCCCTCTCAATCCCCTCATACATACCGGCCAGGCATTCTCCGCATACATACCCCACTATAACATTAAAAACATACAATGGTACAATAAAATAGAACATCAAATTAAATTAATTTAAAAACGTGGGATCATTCAACTACTTGCATACAACACACACTTGGATTGTTGGAATTGTTTTGCTAGGTAATGTAGTCCTGTGACAATCACTCTTTATGACATCCTTTAACAACAGGAATTCAAGTCCCATTTATTTATTTATTTATTTGTACCCCACCTTTATTATTTTTCCAAAAACTCAAGATAACAAACATACATAATGCTCCTTCCTCCTCCTATTTTCCCCACAACAACCACCCTGTGAGTTGAGTTAGGATGAGAGCGAGTAACTGGCTCAAGGTCATGGCTGAGGTGGGACTAAAATTGACAATCTTCTTTCCAGATTGATGTCTTAATCACTAGACCAAACTGGCTTCTTATTGTCAACCCTAACCAGGTATTAGATGTACTTTTAGAATTGCAAGATTCTGTTAATATAGCCTTAAAGTAAGGATAATGCTAGTACCCATGGGGATACTTCTTAGCTGGACCAACTTGCAAACCTGACAAATATTATCCCCTTACTTCATAATTTCTTCACTAATGAAACATCGATGAAAAGCAATTTAATACAAATGAAGTCTTTTTCTTAATGCACACCCCATCCCAATTTGGGAAATGAAAAGGAAATATATATATATATATATATTCTTGATAGCATCTTGTAGGTTGAAGGAACAGTTCTCGGCTGTGTTTCTAAATCTTAGCAATTTTAAGATATATGGACTTCAACTCCCAGAATTCCCCATCCAGCAATCTTAAAATTGCTGAGGTTGAGAAACATTGGCTTCTGGGAATGAGTTCTGGAAAATAATGATTTCTAAAATAGGGAAACTTAATGATCAACATTTGTATCAAATTATAAATCAACTACTGTTTATTGCACATCCTATTCGTGGCATAAAAAGGGAATGTAAGATAATCTATAATTATATTTTATAAAACAGATCATCCTGATGACGTGGAAGAGTAAATACTTATTAAACAATGCAAGGTGGAGGTAATGGATCTTGCGCCTGATGTTCATATTCAAAATAACCCCCAGGAGACAGATGCGTGAAAACAGCTTCCAATTGTACTTTGACTACATTTAGCTATGTTTGTGCACAAATATGCATTTTTATTTATCTGCAAAGCATCTAAGTTTTTGTTCAGGCAAAGAAAAGAATTTATGTGAGGTCAAATAGATAAATACTGCTCATGCCAAAGAGGAATGAGCATACGAGGAGCTTCTTCATGCCTTGGAGAAACTTCAGCCAGTTTCAGCTGCCCCACAAGTTGGAACTTTCCCTGGAGGCACTGAAGACAATTATCTCACTTCCTTGTCATCTTCCAGAGTGAGACTTTTGCAGTTCACATGGGGCTGAATTTTAAAATATGCTGAAAGCTAGTCTTGACCCAAAATATAGTCTGCTTACTGACTTTTGATTTAAGACTGTGATGTTTATACTCTGAGAACTGCAAGCATTGCTGGTAGAATTCAACTCTTGATGCTGGTCACTACCCATAAAGTTCCTTATGGTTGAGATCCTCATTACCTTGATTGTCTCAATATGTACCAGCCAGGAGGAATCATAGGAGATTTCTACTGTGTGAAGTCCTGAAACTTACTGTAGAATCATGGCTGGAAGGGACCTTGGGGGTCTTCTAGTTCAACCCCTCAAGGAAGAAGTCTTATACCATCTCAGTCAAATAGTTGTGCAGTCTATTTTTGAAAACCTCCACTCATGGAGCATTCACAACTCCAGGAACAGAGATGAGGGAGATGATCACTCAGAGTTTGTATTCTGACCCAGCCTTAGCAGAAACAAGAAACAGACTCCTTGTTATGAACACCCCCCTCTTTATTCATCTCCTGTGAATTAATGGCATTCACATACCAAAAAGTCCATGCAATAGTCCTTCAAAGAGTTAACAGTAACAGACCTTATCAGTTCCTTGCGATAATTGCCAGGCTGTAAGCTCCCAGCTGCAAAGCTACAAATTAAGTTCTGGCAAGTAGTCTCTGAGGCATGAAACATGATGAGCCAAATCTTCAGAAATCTGAACTGTTGTCTCCTACAACCACCACTATCCTTTCCTTCTATTTATTCCCCAGCCAGGGAGGGGCCATTCAGCATCCATGTGTGCCTTGCTTCCTGAGATAACTCCTTGTTCTCAGTGGTTCACCTCTCCTAACTGCTTTGCATATACATGCATCTGGAACAGGCCCCAGGTGTTCTTCCTCCCCATTTATCACAGCCTCCAAGGCAGCTGCCTCTCCAGAGGCTGGGAAATGTTGGACAGCCCTGGATCCATCTCTGTATCCAACACAGAGCATCCATCAGAGCCATCCCCAGACTCCAGAACTGGCCCACATTCCTCCCCAACCTCCTCATCGTCCAAGTCTGCCACCAGCTTCGCTGGCAGCTGGCAGGCTTCAACAGCTTGCTCCTTAAAGTTAGCTGCCCCACCCTGTTCACAATTAGTAAAACAGTAGCCTCCATGATTCCCTTGGGTGGAGGACTCCAAATAGTAATATTTTAGTTGTGGTTTTAAATGACTATGGTTACATGTTTTATAATAGTAATCAGCCTAGAGTATGTTAGATACAAATGAACCTGGGCCCAGTATCTTAATTGCTATATCTCACTAGCTCTCTGGATGTATGCTAAGGTGACCAGACATCCCTATTTCAGCGGGACACTCACGATTTATAACAATTTGTCCCATGTCCCAGGGTGTTTTAAAAAAGTCCCGATTTTCTGGCTTCATGTTGAAAACCCAGTGGATTTGCTTAAGAAATCCTAACTGGGGCAAGAAAAAAGACACTCTGTCTAACCTCTCTCTCTCTCTGTCTCAGTACTTTCATTGAAGATATTAAAACTTTAAAGCAAGAAAACAGACACCCCCCGCCCCCTTTACTCACTTTTATAAGAAAAGATGACCCAGTACCATAGAGCTCCAGGAAATACTTGGCTAGAGAGGTAGTGAGTGTTCCTTCCTGGATTTTCCGGAGGGGAGGGGCACGGAGGTTGGAGGCGGCTCGTGTGGAAAAAATGGTGGCAAAGTTTCTTTGAAAAATATTTCCCTGACTAATTTCACCATTTTAATTTGCTCAGCTCTTTGTATTAACATCTACATCATTATGGATTGACTTGGAGTGCTCACTTGCGCCTGCTGGTAAGTGAGCTGGGTTTTTTTCTTTTATTTTTTTAATGTATTTTAAAATAATATTTTATTTATTGTGCATAGGATTTTTTTAAATCGTTTTATTCTGTGTGGGTTCTTTTTTTAAATTGTCTTAGACTATTTTAAAAAAACATTCTATCCAAAATGAATTGAAGTGAAACCATTTTTAAAAATTCTGTGCACAATACTTTGAAATGTTTTACTTCAATTTATTCTGTGTGGATTCTTTTTTTAAAATTGTCTTAGACTATTTAAAAAAAAGATTCTATCCAAAATACCAGCTGCAGTTATTCACTTAAGAACTGTGGCAAGAAAGGTGGTATAGTGACCAAAGTTACAATGGCATTGAAAAAAGTGACTGATGACCATTTTTCACACTTAGCAACCATTTTCACACTTAGCGACCGTTGCAGCATCCTCATGGTCACGTGATCAAAATTTTGATGCTTGACACCAGTTACAATTTATATTTGTAAATTATAGTTATGTTGAAATAAAAAAATATTACAATACTATTTTTGCGTTGTATGAAAATTTTTGTTGCTCCGTATAAAATTTTTAATCAAGCCTCCCCCCTCAGTCAAAGGTGTCCCTCTTTACCAATCTGAAAATCTGATCACCTTAATGTATGCATGGATAAATGAATAATCAAACAAATTAATCTGGCTTTCTTTGACCTGAGATCACCCAGAAAATATTAGAACAGTATTTATGGAATTCTCAGACATCATGGTCTTTAATGGATTAATAAAATGTAATGACAATGCAGCGGATAATCAGATGCGGGTTTTTCTGCTCCATCATTATTGTTTTAGTATTTTCCTGTTCTGATATGGTCTCCTGTCATAATAATGAACATATGGAAAGGTCACTCAAGTAATATTTGGTGTTGGATTGGTTATTGAAGATCTTCAAACTTTAAGATTGAAGTCAATGCAACTGTACTGTCAACTCAAGCTCAACTGTTTTGGAAGATAGATTTGTGCAACCAAACCCTCTCTGTGTTAGCTCTGAGTTAGAGATTATTTCTCGTGTGTGTGTGTGTGTGTGTGTGTGTGTGTGTGTGTGATATGAAGAATACTGTATCTTTTTAGTAGCCATTCAGTTGCTTGCCAATATTCTTTGGCCATTGTGATAGCTGGTGGCCATTCATTTGGCCTTTTAGAAGTTACCTGGAGACAGAGAAACAATTATTATTCATCCCCCACCTTCACATGGGTGTATATTTTTTGTAAGCAAATAAACTAGAAAGCTTAAAGCTTTTCCTCCATTACATACTTATGTCTTCTACTTACGTTCACAATTAAACCCAAAAATTATGTTGCTAAGCAAGACAGCAAGTGAATTTTGCACCATTTTGTGACCTTTCTTGCCAGAATTGTTAAGTAAATCACTGTAGTTATTTAGTTAGTAACACAGCTGTTAAATGAATCTGAGTTGGCTATTGACTTTGCTTGTCAGAAGGTCGCAAAACATGACTCTGAGATTCTGCTACCATCATAAATATGCCTTTTTACGTCATTTTACACATTTTGTTGCCACAGTTGTTAAAGTGAATCACTGAAGTTGCTAAGTTAGCAACACGGTTGTTAAGTGAATCTGGATTCCCCATCACCTTTGCTTGTCAGACAGTTGCAAGAGCGGGTCATATGATTCCAGGACACTGTAATCATCATAAATATGAACTAATTGCCAAGCATCCAAATTTTGATTGTATGACTGTGGGGATGCTACAAAGATCATGAATGTGAAATATAGTCAGAAATAGTCATTTTTTCCCAGTAACATTATAACTTCAATTGGTCACTAAGTGAATGGTTGTATGTTGAGGGCTATCTGCATATCACAATCTGGACATAGTAGCATGTGGGAATGGCTTGGGACACAGGAGGGACAGATGTGGTATGCTGCTGGTTTGCACTGGTTCGAACGAACCAGTAGCAATAGCAATAGCAGTTAGACTTATATACCGCTTCATAGGGCTTTCAGCCCTCTCTAAGCGGTTTACAGAGTCAGCATATCGCCCCCACAGTCTGGGTCCTCATTTCACCCACCTCGGAAGGATGGAAGGCTGAGTCAACCTTGAGCCGGTGAGATTAGAACAGCTGAACTGCAGGTAACAGTCAGCTGTAGTGGCCTTCCGTACTGCACCCTAACCACTGCGCCACCTCAGTAGTGGCAGTGGTGCCAAGCTCCACCCACTCATCCATACATCATCACCACAGACTTTCTGAGCATGCACAGAAGGTCCTGCACATGCCCAGATGTGTGCGCTCCCACTACTGAACCAGTAGTGAAGAGAATAGAATATCATTACTGAGGAGGGAGAATCACAGACTGGACAACCGGTGTGTAAAAGTTATGTCCTTCCACAGAAAGATGGAGGGTGTGGGAAATGTTCCAGAATGTTCCTGCCTAATTTTCCCAAAAGCAAAAGGAAAAGAGGGAAGAAATTGCATGATTCTGTTAATGTAACCTTACAATAAAGATAATACTTATAGTTGTGCTTCTCATAGAGACTATCCTGCGGGGCTAAATCTGGGTCAGACCTTCCATTCTTTCAGCATTAAGCAAAGCAGAAGCAAAAGGAGAGCAGTCTCACAAATTCTACATTGTCTAAAGCAGTGGTCTCCAACCTTGGCAACTTTAAGATCTGTGGAGCAAAGCTGGCTGAGGAACTCTGGGAGTTGAAGTCCACAAGTCTTAAAGTTGCCAAGGTTGGAGACCACTGGTCTAAAGGTTATCCTTCAATATTCAGACATTTGACCAGTGAGCGTTACATCTAAGTCACTGTCAATAATGGATTACTTACCACCCATAAAGCCCTCCATGGTAGTGGATCTGAGTACTTGAGAGACCGCCTCCTGCCAATTACCTCCCTACGACCCGTTAGATCACACAGATTAGGCCTCCTCCAAGTTCCATCTGCCAGTCAGTGTCGACTGGCAACTACGCGGAGGAGAGCCTTTTCAGTAGTAGCTCCGACCCTTTGGAATGATGTCCCCATGGAGATTCTCACCCTCACCACCATCCAGACCTTCCGCACAGCCCTCAAGACCTGGCTATCCCGTCAGGCCTGGGGATAAAGATTCTAATCCGTCCCCACCCGAATGATGAATGAATGTTGTGTTCTATTTTTACTTATGTATTGTCTCATGTCTTGTCTTGTATTCCCCTCCCCATAAATTGTAAGCCGCCCTGAGTCCCCTCAGGGAAAAGGGCAGCCTATAAATAATAAACAAATAAAATAAAAAATAGCGTTGACAACTCTTCCCTCGGTGCATTTTTTTCTTTCCAGCTGTGAAAGCTTACACTTTGGAAGTAAGCAGCATTGTGTGGAAGAAAAGGAGATTGCAAGCAAAAAGTATATATGTATGTATGTATGTATGTATGTATGTGTGTGTGTATGTATGTGTGTATATGTGTGTGTGTGTGTGTGTGTGTGTGTGTGTATATATATATATATATACACACACACACACACACACAATCATACATACATACATACATTCATACATACATACATACATACATACATACATACATATATATATATATATATATATATATATATATATATATATATGATTTTTACAACCCCTGGTAAGCCCCAATTATGGGAGGAAGCTAACTGCTTCCATCATCTGTCAATCGGCTCGTCACAAGAGTCCATCACGACAGAAACCCAACGTTTTTTACTGTTGCCTTTCTTATATTTGTGTTTTTTTATTTGTGCTGATAAATAAATAAAGGGAGACTAGTATAGATCTATTTCAAGCTATTTAGCTCTCATCAGCTAGCCATACCCTTACTGGGATTTGAACCTGGCCTATATTGCATACTAGGCAGACTTCTTAGCCATTAGGCCACAGATGATGGAAGCAGTTAGCTTCCTCCCATAATTGGGGCTTACCAGGGGTTGTAAAAATCTAATAGATACCTTTCACCCTGGCTTCACTGATAACGGATAAGAGCCTGTGGCCTAATGGCTAAGAAGTCTGCCTAGTATGCAATATAGCCCAGGTTCAAATCCCAGTAAGGGATTACATTGCTTCCTCATTTTTTTTTACCAATCAGTGAGACTTTTGGGACATAAGGCCCTGAAATTGGGCCTCTGGTTCATCCCTAATTGGACCTCTGTGACCTGTCATTGATACTGATATACTACTAGTACCACTGCGAAATACACCTTTGGCGAAACACACCGTATTTTCAGAAGTAAATCTTAAGTCCCACAAAACGGTGATGCAGCATTCAGTATAAATAAAATAATGGTCCATCAATGTATTTAGTCTGTGGAATATTGGTCAGCTTTGGGGTTTTACCTGGAGCCAAGCTTTGCTATCTTGAATCCAACTTCCCCAATAAATTCTATTTAACATGGTGGGATGACCCCAAATATGGAATCAGAATCAGATCCTGAATAGAATAGTACACTTACTTAGTGAGGGAAGTATTCAGAAATGTTTTTCCTTTCTCACTCTAGATTATGAATTTCTGCATTTGTGCTTCATTCTTGAAAGTTTTTGCCCCCTTGGTTTTTTTTTTTTTTAAATATAATTTTTATTAAACATTATTACCTTTAAAAAACAAGAAGTTTTTGCCCCCTTGTTTTAAAATAAATTGAGATTTCCTGGAATATCTAAGATTCTAAAAACTCAGCTTATGTGAAGTGACTTAGAATTGCTCTGATGAAGTGATTTGCGCCGGAGGCAATATTGATTTGCCGAAGCAAAGAGATAACTTGATTAGTCTCAATACAGCAGTTTGGGTGGCTTCAGTCCATTTCAGGTCAGTCTGTTGGCTTGAGAAGGCAGCTTTAAAGGTTCCCCTCACACTTATGTGCTAGTCATTCCTGACTCTAGGTTCCCCTCACACATATGTGCTAGTCGTTCCTGGCTCTAGGGGGTGGTGCTCATTTCTGTTTCAAAGCCGAAGAGCCAGCGCTGTCCGAAGACGTCTCCGTGGTCATGTGGCTGACATGACTAGTTGCCGAAGGCACATGGAATGCTGCTATCTTCCCACCAAAGGTGTTTCCTATTTTTCTACTTGCATTTGTACATGCTTTCGAACTGCTAGGGTGACAGAAGCTGGGACAAGTAACAGGAGCTCACTCCATTATGTGGCGCTAGGGATTTGAACCGCCAAACTGCTGAACTCTCTGATGGACAAGCTCAACATCTTAGCCACTGAGCCACCGTGTCCCTTTTATATCTACTTAACAGCTATACAATTCAGTTAAACCACTGCAGTGGTTTTCTTAGAAACAATGGCAAAAAAGTCATAAAATTTGGCATGACTCATTGAACAACTGCTTAGTGATGAAAATCCTGGTCCCAATTTTGGTCATAAGTTGAGGACAACCTGTGATGCTTACCAATAAAAACTCCTTCTTATGCCTTCTTACATAGCTCAAACTCTCTAGTAGAAGGCAAAGCCAAGCCAAGCAAAATGAAATAAGCTTTGAGTTTGCTTTCCTCTTAGGAGAGAAGGAATGGTATTGCTTTGTGAAGCAGCTTCAAAGTGAGGCTTAGTTCAGATCTTCATTGAAATCTCACATAGCTCAACCAGCTAGCTATATTTAGTGACAGACAATTTTATCCAATGGCCTCTTCCTACAACACATTACAAAAATTGTGTGTTCTCACAACCCTTGTTCAAGGATATAATGCCGCAGTTCATGGAAATTGCATTGAGCTAACATGAATAAAAGCCGTCTTCTGCATCTACATTAGGGGGAATTTGTTTTAAAAGCCATCAAAGCCCTCTGGCTTCACCGCGCTGAGATACAGGATTTCTGACATGAATTACACATCCTATGAAAAAGTCTGCACAGAATGTAGTGCATATCAGCTGCCCTGGGTGATAAAAGGTTTTATATTATGAAAAATGGGAGACCTCAATCATCTTTAATTGAATGCACTTTTAAAATTTCTGTCGTGTTACTATTTTTAAAATGAAAAGGTCTGTGTTATTCTTTCCTTACAGGAAAAAATGTTTCATAATCCTTTTGCAGCTGTAAAAGAACTATCTTCCTATGGGAGAGTTAGAAATGGACAAACTTAATATATTTAGTATTCTGTTCCAATTGTGATTCAACCAATTCTCCCCACATAACATCATCTTTCCTATACTTGGTATATTTCAAAATAGGGCTTTATTTAGAATGTCCTTTTTAGGATTAAAATACAGACTTGCAATATATTACTTCAAGTCTATTGGTGCATATATAATGTTTAATATGTCATAATGTCTAGTAGAAAGCTCCGCATCAGAGTACCAACTGATATTCAGCCGGTTCTCTTCTTTATTAAAGATATTGGGGTGAGGCACTATAAAACAATACTTTACAAAAAATTGGATTGCATTACATATGCTTTCAGGAATGCAGTGGCTCAGTGGCTAACACACTGAGTTTGTTAATCAGAAAGGACAGCAATTCGGCAGTTCGAATCCCTAGCACCACATAATGGAGTGAGCTCCCGTTACTTGTCACAGTTTCTGCCAACCTAGTAGCTCAAAAGTATGTAAAAATGCAAGTAGAAA
This sequence comes from Thamnophis elegans, assembly GCF_009769535.1. NCBI lineage: Eukaryota > Metazoa > Chordata > Lepidosauria > Squamata > Natricidae > Thamnophis > Thamnophis elegans. The sequence continues at coordinate 71,742,101 of NC_045543.1, read as the reverse complement.
AATAGGAACCACCTTTGGTGGGAAGGTAACAGAGTTCCTGGCACTTTGGTGTTTAGTCATGCCAGCCACATGACCACGGAGATGTCTCTGGACATGCTGGCTCTTTGGCTTTGAAACGGAGATGAGCACTGCCCTCTGGAGTTGGGAATTACTAGCATATATGTGTGAGGGGAACCTTTACCTTTACCTTACATGTGCTTTACTCAGTAATTTCGTGTCTGGAACAAACATGAAATTTCTGTATTTCATGCTCAAACATGAAATATAGAACTGGGGTCTCCAACCTTTTAGACCTCAGGGACCACTAAATTCATAATTTTAAATCCTGCAGACTACTAAAATGATCTGCCTAATGACTGATTGGGTGAGCATGGCTAGGTGATCATGTGACTGGATGGGAAAGGCCAACTTGATGTTACTCACATCGAGGGGTGCTTCACCGGCCTCTATTCACCCATCCCCTCCCAGCCACTCCTCGCCTTAGGGCCCCAATAGGAAACAATTTTTGGAGCTAAGCAGCTACCATGAGAAAGAGTTGGCAAAATAGCTGACTCAGTTCAAACTGAATCTGACCGAGAAGGAAGCTCAGCAGAAGCACCTCACTGAGGACTACGAGCATAGGCTTTCCAAGCAGAGGAAAGACCTGCGGGAGTGCAAGGCCAGTTACCAACACCTGGAGGCTCAGTGGGCAGAGATAGTTAGCCAGTTCCAGGCCATGGTGCAGTCCCACTAAAAAGGCCCAACGGATCTTTGCCACCAGCGATGCTTCCCTGCAGCCTTTGCCCAAAACCCTGCACTAGAAGGCTGAAGCAGACCCCAAAGTCAGAATTTCTGCCCCCCTCTGACCTGTACAAAAAGACTCCGAAGGGGGAGATTCTCTGCAGCAACACAAGCATTCATTGCCATAGTTTGAGGATAATTTTTCTGCGGACCACCAAAATTTTCTCACCGACCACCAGTTGATGATCGCTGATATAGAAGTCAAAAAGTCCAACAGATCACGCGTAAAAAGGGTGGCTTAATATAAAAGAGAGTGGAAGGAAGATCCTGTCTAGCACTGGATCAATTTAGAGGTCTGATGAGAGCAGGTGAGGAAAAGAGAGGATTGTCAGCTGCTGTAATTGTTTCTGAATGGTCTGTCTTCCCTTTTGAATTAATAAAGCACTATTCCTTTTTCACAGACTTTTTGTTACTCTACTGTTATTTATGCAGTCAACTATCAACAGTGACAGATGAAGGCTTCAATATTCCTGTTTGTATTGTTTATTGTATTAGTTTAATTAGTGGCATCACTCATAATAACTAGGCCTAGTATCAAACAGTGACATTTATGTCATCATGCAACAATTAGGGCATAATGCTACACTAAACAAAATATGAATAAGCATATTTATAAAATGATTGGTTGAACACATCCATTTGACTTGAATTCATTTTTTGTAACAGCTTCTATTGATCATTAGGATGGAGCAACAGTTCTTTTTGTGAATCTGATTGTAATTAGAGCAAGAGAACAGTCCTAAAATGAACAGTTTATTCATAAAATAAGCTGCTTACTTTTTAGAAATTGGCATATATAACTATATATTGTACCAATTCGATTCACCATATTGTAGGTAGTAAACTTGGATCCCTAAATATGCAACTTGTAAAGATGCAAGCAAAGAACTGACAATTAATTTGCACAACTTTCAAGCTTGTAATAAAAATAGTATTAGCATGTGTAACTTTAGTTTTATAGTCTAATCTACTGGGGTGGGATGGTCTGACAGCAATCTTACAAGTCTGAATGGATTCCTCCCCTTATTTTCATGAGAACTAGAACAGTTCTTGATTGAGATATTTACTTGTGTTACACATCTATCCCAGATTCAAATTCCTTTTGTCTGAAGATTGACTTGGTTTTAGCTTTTCTTCCTGTTCCTCAAGGTTATTTTTTGGGCCATTAAATTCAACAGCTATGAGCTATACAAGGCCAGCCTAAGATTTCTGCTCCTGGGAAACCCACTTAAATGAATGTATAGTATGTGCCAAAATATGCCTGATTATTTTGGCATACATGGCAGAAAATTATGGTATAAAAGTATATCAATGTAAAAATCCAAAAGGGTTGTACAAATGCCTCAAAAGAAATGCAACAAATGGAAATACATACAAAGATCTATTTGACTCATTAGCTGTGTCTCCTGTGTCCAGGAGATACTGAAGCACATTTTTGGAAGCTATAAAAACCCTAATAGGCAACCAATGGTAATGGAAAGGATGGTCCCAAAATGAGGAAACCAAGTGAGCTATGTACCTAATTGATATTCCATCAAGTAGGAATAGTATATATTTAAAATAACTCCAGGTTCTTCCTGGATCGATACACCATACACTCCTTTTATAAATAAAAACATTCCATCATTTCCAGCCAATGTTAACTGTGAAGTCTGGAGAGAATGGAATATGTACTTCATTGCATCCAGATGGCCCTGGGATGGTAATATCTAAATCATTCAGCATCTTTTTCAAGGCTCTTTCACTTCTAAATACTCCCATTTGATTTTGATACAGAGCTGAGCAAGAACAAAGGCATAAATATAGTCAAGAGAAATCTGGTAGCTCTCTTGGAACTAAAGTGCATAGCAGGCCTATCTGGGTTTTTAGTGGGTTTTACAGGGGTGGGACCGCTGAGGAAGCCCTACCTACTGTACTGTATAATAGGTAGGGGCAGAAGAAAAGGTGGAACTAAGTTGCTGGTTGTAACAAATAAGTAAAAAAAAAATGGTGTATTAAAAAAACATGCTTTTTTTTCATAATTAGGCTAAATTGTATGATTACTTTTTAAAATATAAAATAAATGTTGTCATCCCTAACTGTAGGGATGGCATGATAAAAACACATTCTTCTGTTATATTAGGGAACATAATGCAGTTTATGAAAATTTGGCATGTATTCTTGAACGTCAAAATTGGTTAAGTTAAATTTTTGCACTTTATATAAAATCTCTTAAGCCAAAAGGGAATGGCATGATGGTTATAGATGTATATAAGTAAGTTACATTAAATTAGGCTGAAGAATAACAGCTCTGTGCACAGAGACTCAGACTATAAAGTATCAATAATATATTTTTAAAAAATGCTGAAAGGTATACACTCATTTTCTGTGTTATTGTATTAAGCAAGAGTAAAAATAGTCCCAAATTTAAGAAGAACTCAATTCTTAACAAAGGATTGTTAGAAGGGGAAAAAAATGTCTATCCTCATTGCTATATAGTTTTATTCAGGGGTAGTATTCATTTACTTTCCCTACCGGTTCATAATATGAACACATGCCACCTCCATGCATGCACTCAGTCTTCCGTGCATGTGCTTTGAACACACATGGAGCTTGCACGCATGTGCACAGCTTGAAAACATTCCTAAATAGGACGGCATAGAGGTGGCCCAGGTTGGCAGAACCACCCACAATTATCATTACCGGATCCGGCGAACCGGTCCGAACCGGCTGAATACCACCTCTGGCTTTATTTAGAATAAACCATGCTTCACTCTGTTCCATCCTGTCCCCAGTCTCTGAATCTCAGTGTCTTAAGCACCCTTTGTTCTGAATTGGATCTGCTACGCTTGAGGTCCAACAGTACTTTTCTGCACTGTTTATGGGCTCCATTGTCCCAAGACCAGAAAGATTTGTAGATTTTTCATTCAAGACAGACTTAGAGTATTCTCTGCCTCCAAAACTTATTTCTCAGCCTCCATTCCTTGCATTATCCTGGATCTAGTCCTGGACCTAACCTATTAAAAGTCCAGAGCTCTCTGCCCCTAAAGCGACATCTTTTTTTGGGGGGCCAGCTCCTTGGCCTTGCAGAGTTTATCCCTAGGAAAACTACACTTCAATCTAAGCTTCCTTTTTAGGAGTTTTTACTTCCTAGCTCTCAACCTATCGTTCTGGGGTCTATTGAGGGCCATTTTCTATGTGTGTTCCAAGAGCAGCAGTTCTCATAGTCATCCAGGCATTCAAGGGAATTGCAACTTATCCAAAGTTCATCACAACAATTTATCCCCCTTTAAATCTATTTTTATATCCAGCGGTTGTGGCTCAACCTCTGTTTGGTTTTCTGCTCATTGCTGCAAGAAACTGTCAAAGTTGCACCTGGATATATCATCCAGGGCCTCTTGTGTACAATACCGCTCTCAAGTATGCCTGAAGAGCTTCAGGCTCTGCCTCATTTTAAATTCACAACTGAACAATTGAGAGACTAGTGGGTAACCTGTGCCCACAGTATGTTTCAATTATTGGTGATCAATCCTGAAATAAAGTCTTTGGAGTTCTCCTTTTTGGTAGAACAGATATTTATGATCACTGGTGCTCTGTTTTGCCTTTTATGTTTGTTAGACTTATATTCCACCTTTCTGCCTCCATTTTTTTATATTCCATAGATCTCTCCTGCAATTTTACTCTGTGGTATAAGATGTGCTGAAAAATAATGACTGGCCCAGAGGCATTCAGTAACTTTCCACAGCTGATGAGCATCTTGAATTTGAACCTTCTCAGACCTAGTCCAACATTTCAAATAATTAATTAGTTGGTCACAGTTACATTCTGCTTTTCTTTCCATAGTTTCAGGTGACACACACACAGCAGTACCTCCTCCTCCTCCTCCTCTGGGTTTTCCCCCACCCCATAACAACTACTCTGTGAAGTCAAGAGGTGTGAGGTCTGAGAAAAAAGAGACCAATCCAAAGCCATCAGTTATCTGATTGTAGAGATGAACTTTCATCATTTTCAGTCCCAGTGCAGCATCTTAATAACACACAAGAAATACAGATATGCAATACACATTCCTGTTCAGTCTCATCATTTGCATTAGTCTTCAAGTTCTCTCCTAAGAAGCTGAAGAAGCTTCTTGGATGAAAAGCAAAACATTCAAAGAAAAACCAGAAAGTCCAATTGTGTCTTCTTTTTGAAGCTTTTAAGCTTTTGAAGCTTTCATGATTACACCTTTGGGACAACCATGACCTGGATGACTGAGAATCTCCATAGTCATTCCTAAAATACACCAATACAGGCTTTGCCATTTTTATTTCCTGCTCTCCAGAGCTTCTGCTATCCCTTTCTATTGATGCCTCTAGGCATCATCTTTCTCCTTCTATACATTAGGAGAAGAAGAATCAGTATTTTTTAATCTAAATGTAGAAGTTTTAATATTAAGACTCCCCACCATAACTGTCCTATTTTGTAGCGTATATGTATGCATGCATATGACCAAGAGCCTATATATAGTATAAATAGAACTTCTGACTGTGTTTGTTAGAATCATTATCCATCCTTCTGGCTATCCTCTCTTTGTTGAAGAGTAATGTATAAATCTGCTGCATGGATGGCAGATCTCTAAACAACATTTCTCACCTGTAATTATGTACTTCTGTGAGCTGCCATGTGTATGAATGGTTATAATGAGCATAAGGCCTGATAATGCAGGTTCTAACAGACCTATTAAGGGGCATGAAGTACTATCCCAGCCTGCAATGTGTCTTGTGCAATAAACAAAGGCATTGACCCACACAGCCATCCAATACAACACAATGTTTCTCGTAATTATTACAATAATTCTCATAACCAGAGGCTGAAGGGTGCGAGTCAAACTTTGTAAGGTGATGGATGTGTCAGTGCAATTCAAATTCTATTTCTTTGGTATGTGTTGACATTGCTCCCATGTGCAAAGGGGACAAAACTTCATCATTCATCATTGATGATGTTCTGCCTATCATCTTCCATTCTGCAAATGCTCTTGCTCCATGGAGTCATGATAAATAAAATCAAGTGAAACCCGTAATTGTCTCCATTGAACTTCATTCCAACTAACAACTGGATCAGGTAGGGTGTTCCATACATTTACTACTCTATCACTGAAATCATTTTTTCTGCAATCAAGATTAGAAGGGATTACATTTAGTTTGTATCTATTGATAGCTCTTGTGTTATTGCAGTTGAAGTAAAAGTAGTCATTAACAGGCAGGATGTTATGGCAGATTATCTTGTGCACTGAGCTCAGGTTGGAATTTATGATCATAGGATTAATAAATTAATGATCTCCTTTTACAATAGGATTCGGTTCTCTAAAAATACTCCAAATGACTGCATCACACACGCCTTTTGCCTCCTTTCTCTGCACACATACACACCATATGCATAATGAAGCCATGCTAAATTAGTCTTAATCATCAAGTTGGCAGTAAATTGAGTTTTCCACCCACTGGAAGAGGCCACATTTGTCAAGGGAACAAAATAAACAAGACATACATGACTTCATTTTCAAGACAATCAAAAATCTCCAAATAAAAGCCGTGCAGAGGGCCAACTTCCTCCTACTCCAATACAGAATGTTCAAGAGAAATGAGACAAACAAAAGGCATCATAAGTGTTATCACCTCCTAACTAAAGCCAATAAACTTCATTTGTCAGAACTTTTCAGATGCTGATAAGATTACAGGCGCTGTGCGAGTGAGAGAGAAACACAGAGACAATGAAAAGGAGTGGGAGAGTGCAGGTAGTGGAACACACAGACAGAGTTTGGGTTGTGAGCAACAATCAATTTCTCCTTTACCCAAGCAATCTGATCTGAGCCATAATACAGCTATCAAACCCACTATGCAATAGCCATTTATGTAACTGGATCAGCGGGCCAGAAGCAAAGCCAAATCTCTTGTTTACTTCCAAATGCATTGTGCTACCAGCTCCGAACTGGTCAGCTGTAGAAGAGTTTAATGAGCAGGAAGAAAAGGTTAACCATCTTTGTCAAATCCTTAAAGAGAGGGGATGCTTACAGCAACCGAAAGGCTTATGGAATAATTAGAAAGGTCTCAAAGGGATCAGACGCCAGCTTCTGCTTTTGATCCACTCTCTTTAGCTGCCTTTCTCTGGGTGTGTTAAAATGACTTCTAAGGGCTAACATGAAAAGGGCTTTACACGAGAAGTTACATCTATTATAAACCATTAGATTGCCTAATGTTGCCACAATATTGTGGAAGGTCATTTCAGGAGGATCACACACTGCTGAAAAGACTTTACTCTCTAACAGGAATTACACCAGAGGTGGTATTCAGCAGGTTCTGACCAATTCTGGAGAACCGGTAGCGGAAACTTTGAGTAGTTTGGAGAATCGGTAAATACCACCCCTGAATAACCCTGCCCCATTTATTCTCTGCCTCCTGAGTCCCAGCTGATTGGGAGGAAATGGGTATTTTGCAGTAACCTTCCCCTGGAGTGCGGAGAGAATACAGATTTTACAGTATGCTTTCCTGGAGTGGTGATCAAATGAAGATTTTACAGTATCTTTCCCATGCCACGCCCACCAAGCCACGCTCACCAAGCCACACCCACCAAGACATGACACATCCACCCAGCCATGCCCACAGAACCTGTATTAAAAAAATGTGATTCCCACCACTGAATCACACTAAGCCAGATTTCTCTGGGAAACTATAATTTATGAAGCTGTGAGTTGACAAAGGTCAGATGGCAAAGGCCATTGCTTATACCTCATTCCTAGAATGAACAGGACAGCTCCAGACAATACTATTTACTGGTTAAGGAGGTGGTGCACATGCTATTCTTATCTGAATCAAATTTGGATACTTTTTGAAATATTCATTAGCTGCTCTTTGAAATTACGAACAATCAGATGATAAGTAGGACTTAGTGTCATCTATTAAAGAGTTGGTGTCTTCCTGGAATAGGAGATACAAGCTCTTTATTCTGTAGACATAAGAATCAGTAGACATAAGACACTTTCCAAACTATGGCACTATTGGCCTTTTAGATCCCCCAAATTTCTGATTCTGTTAGAAGCTTCAACAATGGCAGTGACATTAAAAAGATGGGGAAATCTTTATCAATGTTAGCTTTCTCATAGAGTGAATACATAAATAATTCTATTTTCTTCTCTAATGAAGTTCTCTTTTGGGCTTTGTCTAAACTTCCTATTTTTACATTGTTTTTTTCCAGCTACTAACTTTCACTAATGATGTTATTAATATTTGTTTTTATAGCACTTTCAGTATTGCATTTGTAAATCATTTTGGGATATACAGTAAGTAAGTCAAAAGTCGTACCATGTTTTCTCAAAAATAAGACCGGGTCTTATGTTTTTAGGCTTGAAAATAAGCACCTGGGCTTATTTTTTGGGAAGTCTTATTTATTTGAGGTGCAGGAGGTGGCAAGCATGGTCACTTCATCACTGCTGGACCCCTTAACTGCAGACTGTGGATCAGCTGATCCAGTGAGGACCGGGAGTTCTGTCTCTCCAGATGCTTGGAGATATTTCCAGTGCACTCTTTCTAGCCCCAGCCCTGCCCATGGCGCCAGACAACCTTGAAGCCAAGGGCCCCTCTGTTTTGCAGCTCACCTTGCAGCTATGGAGCATGCGGTAATCACGGTTTGCACTCCACCAGGCCAGGAGCTCCGATGTTGCTTAGGCTGCTAATACGATGAGGCAGAAAGCCATGCAGCCCATTGGAATTGGCGCCGTCTCCCCATCCCTGCCCTGCTTGGGGGTGGCCCATACATGCCAGTATGGTGAACCTTGCAGTGGTGCTGCCATTCGTGCGTGAAATGGCACAAGCCTTGCAGGGTCCTATTCCAAGAGGCTGTGGCGGTGGTGCAACGAGTCTCCCAAAGACTTATTTCTGGCAGAATTTTGGGGAGTGAAAGAAGGACTTCTGCTACTTCTGATGTTTTCATTGCATGTAGCCAAAAGTTCTCAAAAGGCATCAAGGGGATGGGGAGGCCATTGGAGGAGCCCCATGTGACCCTCACCTGCTTCAGCTTTGCCCTTGTCAGTGCAGTGGGCGCTAGAAGGGCTTTGTCCCAAAGCCTCCCTGCTGCTTGGTTTGAGGCGAATAGTGCCCGGCAGGCCCAGGTGCAGTGGGCGGGCAGGCGGGTGGAGTGAAGAGAAGAGAAATGGCACAGAGGAACCCTTTCAAAACAGCATTACCTGCAATTTTTGTTACTCTCCTCCATTCTCCCTCCCTCCCTCCCTCCCTCTCTCTCTTTCTCTCTTTCTCTCTCTCTCTCATTCTCTCTTTCACACACAGAGTCTTTTGACCAGGAAAGGGACAGGCTGGGCTTTCCTTCTATCACAAGAATGCATTTACCACAATCTTCTACAATTGCCTGTATTATATCTTCAGGAATGAGACAGAGGCTCGTGTCCGGTAACTCTGTAACCAATTTATTTTAACACAACTTGTAACAGTAACAGGTAACAACCAGGCAGGGTGCTGGTTTAACAATGTAGCAACGGAAGGATGATCTGTGTAGAGAGAGAGGCAGAGAAGCAGCTCCAGCTGGACTGGAGTGTTCGTCTGCTCTGGTGCTGAACAACTGACAGTTTGAACGAGTCTGCCTTTTATAGTTCCTCAGACTCGCCCAGCAACTGACAGGCGCGTCTGATTGGCTAAGACGCGCCTGGCTGCTGCCGAGCTGTCATTCGTAACAGCGAGGACTAACTTTTACTATACAACAGCCTGTACTTTTCTCAAGCAGCATCAGGGTAGAGGCGGGGGGGCGGAGCCGATTCCGATGCGGCGCACAGCTCTCTGCCTCATTGTAGCAGTAGCCTTAGCAACACTGGAACTCCAGGCCTGGCAGATGCAAACCGTGCTCACTGCATGCTCCATAGCCACAAGCTGAGCTGCAGAAAAGGGGGGCCCTCATCTACAAAGTTGCCTGGTGCTGTGGGCAGGTCTGGGGCTAGCAAGAGTGCACTAGAAATATCTCCAGGCATCCAGATTGACAGAACTCCCGCCCTCACTAAATCAGCTGATCCACGGGCCATGATCAAGGGGCACAGCAGCCATGAGGTGACCAGGGAAGGGAAGGACTGCCTCCTGTGCTGGCCATGCCCATCCCCTTCACTAGGGCTTATATTGTGGGCAGGGTGTATATTAGGCCCACCCCCAAAAAAATCAGGCTAGAGCTTTTTTGGGGGGTAGGTCATATTTTCAGGGAAACATGGTAGATAAAGAAATTAGTAAACAGATGAATATGCTGATAATGGTGAACTGTTTTACGAGCTGAGTCAAATTCTGTACAAGACATAATGTCAGTTTTCAGCAAAGTTCAATAAGTTACATTCATATTTGGGTACAATTGCTGCATAAATTATCTCAATAAGTTAAAGTTCCCCTCAATTCAAGAGGGAGGTCTACACAAACACACCCATGTGTACTTCATGGCTGCAGTGCAGAAGTGGCTTGTCTTTAGTTTTTTTTTTTTAAAAAAATCTTACTTACCAGTCTTGACTATACTCTTGATCTCATGGTGCTCTCCCATTCAGGTTCTAGTCGGGTCTGATCTTGCTAGCATTTTTTAGGTCAGCTAAAATTCATATGTGTTCTCAATGTTCCTGTCAATTGCTCATCTAGAAGGATTGATAAGTATTAGGGAATTATCTTCCAAGATGTACTTTTGTTAAATTATAAATATTTTTAAATCCCATGGAATACGAAAGGAGTCCTGTTTGATGTGTGCTCCTGAGAGTTTGATGTACTTTTGATCTATTTTGCAAGCAAGGCAATGTGTAATCAACACACCAAGTTCGGAAAAACAGCTCCACAACATCTAACAAAATACATTTTGAACTAAGAAAGGACATGGCAGTCATGTCCCTTAACAATATTAAAACACTGCAGTAGTGGGTTAGATGTATTTTTATGTCAAAAATTCTCTGGTGAAGCTTGGAAGGCTGTATGGTTGAATATTCTCTGGACCAGTGGTGAGATGTTACCATTTTAACAACTGATTTAGTGAGCGTGCACTTTGTGTGCATGTGTAGTTTGGGCACACATGCAGCACTGAAAATGGATCATTTAGAAGCTCAGGTGGCGCAGTGGTTAAATGCAGCACTGCAGGCTACTGCTAGATCAGCAGGTCAGCGGTTCAAATCTCACCGGCTCAGGGTTGACTCAGCCTTCCATCCTTCCGAGGTGGGTAAAATGAGGACCCAGATTGTTGGGGGCAATATGCTGACTCTCTGTAAACCGCTTAGAGAGCCCTGAAAGGCCTATGAAGCGGTATATAAGTCTACTGCTATTGCTATAAAAAAAATAAATAAAGGACAGGATAGAGCAGGGGGGCATTGGGAGGGCAAAGCTGATCATCAGAACGAACTGGTTTGCTCCCAGCTGATCGCCAAAGCTACTGGTTTGTCCAAACTGGTAGAATCCCAGCCCTGCTCTGGATTCTAGAAGTAGCTTCATTATTTGTAATAGTTTGTTGGGAGGAAAGAAAAAGGGAAAGTAAGAAAAAAGAGATTTGAAAATATTCTCAGATAATTTCTTTGTGATTTCCTAATAAATTTCAATACTTAAAATACTAATAGGGAAGGAACTATTAAAAAATCTGTTGAGACTTCTGTCAATTATCTTTGAGGTGTTCTGGAAAACTCTTTGAGGAAAACTAGGAAGCTGCCAAAGAGTTGAAGAGAGCAGATATGATTCCCTCTCTAAGAAAGGCAATAAAATCCAGGAATTTATCAGTTTACTGAACTTCACATGAATACCTAGGAAGATGTTGGAGAACATAATAAATCAGTAACCATATTGAAGACTACACTAGGATTTTTAAGAGGCAGTATGACTTTGTCAAAACTAGGTCATGTGAGATAAGGCATGTCTCATTTTTTGGTCAAGTTGGCTACTTTACTGCGCAAGACAAATATTGAGATATAAGCTACCCGGTATCAGCAAAGCTTTGTACAAGTTTCCATGAGATATTTTCATTGTTGAGTTATTCAATAGATGGACAATATTATAGCAAAGTGAGTCCACAATGGTCTGATTATTCATAACAAGAGAGTCAACACTAGATCAATTTGCAGAGTAGTAACCAGTGAGTTCTTCAGGAATCTGTTTATGGGCAGTATTATTAATATTTTTATTGATATATATATATATATATATATATATATATATATATATATGTATGTATGTATGTATGTATGTATGTATGTATGTATGTATGTATGTATACATACATACATACATACATACATACATACATACATACAAGGCACATCCATTTTACAGATAACACAAATTGGGAGGTCTTGATTGCAGAACAAGACTGCAATCAAATCTGGGCAAATCAAAAAACTGATCTGTGAGAGTCACAATGTCCTTCAAGCAGAAAAAAACGTTTTTACAGAGAAAAAATTCAGAACACACATACATGATGGCTTCAAAGCACTGCATCAGGGGACTTGAGGTTGGTAATTGACAACAATCTGAACATTCAGTCAACAGTGTGATACAGCTGTTGGAAGGCTAATACCTTACTGAGCTGCCTTAGAAAAGTAGAGCATCAAAGACAGGTGAATTCCTTGTGGCCCCTGCCTTGTGCTGATGAGACCACATGTAGAGTATTGAATTGTCCTTAGCGCTACATTTCCAGAAGTATATTAACAAGTTAGAACAGATCCAAATGAGAACAAGAAAGATAGAAGGCTTGAAAACTTACTTTATGAGAATAATTTGAAGGAACTAAAGATGCTTAGTCTGGAAAAAATGAAGTAGATATGATATTAGTGTTTAAATGTATTAATGGTGCCATACAGAAGATATTCTATTTTCAACAGAATGATTTTATACAGACTAGAAATAATGATTACAGCTTGCTACTACTTACATTTTATTTAAATATAAGGAAAACCTCCTGCTGGTAAGATTTGTAGAATACTAAAACAGTTTACCTGTAGAGATTGGATTTTCCATATCTGGAGGTTTTAAGAAGAGACAAAATTAAGATTGTGGGATTTAATCAGACTTCTGGATTCTGTTGGATTCCAGCTTTTTTGTACCATCTCAGAGCTGCTTAGATCAGTCAATAGGAAATTTAAATAACAAAGAAACTATTAAGTAATCGTTCAAAATGTTTCTGTTCTAAAAAACCTTGTCAACCGGCAAGTAATTAAGTTAAAAGCCTCTAAATTGAGACTACAATAACATTGTGCCAAACTTTCTTAGGGTAATCAGGTGAATGGTTTGAAATCTAAATATCCCTAATTATGGTAATTGTTTTATGAATGCTATAGAACAAGTCAAGACACTTTGAAGGCCGAGACTGCTTAACTTTAAAGAAAGATGTACACAATACAGTATATTATGAAAGGAGATAAACTGGAAGGTGATAGATACATCATATTCTCTCTCCCTTTTTAAGCAGGTGGCAAAATATTTAGCAATTGTAATTTGAGAAGAGACCAAGAACTCATCAAGCTAGAAAAGACAATTCTTACTAGATTTGCAGAGGAAATGAGAGAGATATATTTTTGCTTAAAGAAGGGAGGCAATTAGATTCACAGGTCAATTCTCATTTTGTTATCAAAATAATATTCTTCAGCAGCTGCCATGCCTGAAACATTCAAGAAAATTCTGATGTAGGTTTTGCCTTTTTGGAATACTGTCATGTTTAAAAGTTTTGGCTTCCTATTGAAGGTCTATTACAAGGGTGTCAAACTGTCAGCCGATGGGCCTGAGACATCACACTCAGGCCATGTCCATCTCAACTCCGCAAATGGGAAAAAAACATTGTGATACATCATGTGATGGCAATGTGACGCAGCAAGTTTGACACCTGTGGTCTAGATTCTTCTCCTGCCTCCTACTTTTATACTCCTTAAAGAGATTTATTTAGTGATGCTAAGTTTGATACTGATGCGTTTATTGCTCTTGACCTTTGTATATTACTTTTAACAATTATGGGTAGGTTTTGTTTGAAACAACTATGTTTAACTATTCAAAACTAATCATTGAAATATTCAAAGTATAAGCCTAATTTCATGGTGCTTGTGAATTCCCTGTTTATTTACTCGGCTTTATTTTCCTCTTTGTACTTCATTTTGCTTTCTCTCTCTTTTTCCTTTTCCTTTCCAAATGCTTAATAAAAATACTCATTATCATCCTCAATGCAAGGCGTAGACCAGGAAATGAGGTAGCTGCTTAAAGGGTGCCATTCTTCATTCTTATGATTTGCTTGCTGCAACATAAAAACACTGCTCTATCAAGGATATAAACACGTAAGACTCTGAGCTTGTCAATCAGAAAGGTCGGCAGTTCAGCAATTCGAATCCCTAGTACAGGTCTCCTGCGTGAGCAGGGGGTTGGACTAAATGACTCCAAGGTCCCTTTCAACTCTCTTACTGTTTACTATTCACATCAACTTCTCCCCTACACCACTCAGTCAATTTTCCTGTCCCCCCAGCTGTTTTCCAACTTCATCCAGCACAATTCCTGCTATATGTTTATCTGAAGCATATTAAACTAAGGCAAGTTTGGGATTTGGGCCAGTTTTGCTCCTATTGATTACTTGAGACTGCTGTAGATAAACTTCCTGGTTTCTGCTCACTGATTTTCAAATCCATTTGCCATTGGGCAATGGGGAATTCAAGGTTCTCCCATTGAGCCTGTAGCAAGTGAGCACCCACCCTTCTCCTAGAAGAATGGAATATTTTAGGAAATATTAAAAAGGCAGAAAATGAGATTTCCATAAAGGAGGAATGAAAAAAAAAACTTGCTCTTGGAGACAGAAAGCAGCTTTCTTAATAGCCCTCAGCAGATGTCAGAACTTAAGAAATAAAGAGCTTATTGAAAGGAGCTAAGTATCTAAATAGCTTTATTCATAAGCAAATAACCATCATCCAAGATCCAACACAGGAAAAAGCCATTAAGCTACAATATGAATGATTGCATCACCCTCAGAAACTTCAACCAAACTTAGCTGAGACAAACACCTAGGTTTTGTACTTTGTCTATAGAGCTAGCTATGACCCCTACATAACCCCTACATGGCCCCATGGGAGATTGACAATAGCCAACAGAATACATGTTCTTGCACAGGAACAGGAAGCTCAAGTACACCGCTTAAAGAAGGTATAAAACCCCCTCACTCTCAACTCCATTTTGTTAGCTGCCCAGGATCACATGTGGTTCTGCTTCATCAATAAACCATCTTTCCAATCAGCCTCCATGTTTCCATGTCTTTCTCCTGGCTTGGAACTGAACCACAAGCCACCATTTATTGTAATCTACTGTATAGATTACAGTAATCTACAGTATAGAACCCATTAAAACTGGTTTCTTCGTTTTGATTTTTCTTTCTGTGGACACGTAGTGCTTCTGCATGGAGATCACCAAGTACTTACAGAACCCTGGTTGTAACAATTTAAGAAATAAACATTTCAATTTTGTAGTGTTTGTACAACCACTAAGAGCTGAATTGTTTCCTGCTATGTTCCATTAGAAATGATTAGATTCCAGCAAAACACAGATTTATTCAGACTTCAATAACTTATGAAATTCTCCTCTCTGACTGAGGATGTTGTGCTTGAATATCCCTTTCACCTCTACAGGGATTTTATTTTAAGTTGTATTTTTCCATTGCATTTCCCCACCACCTGAGAAAAAGAGGAGAGGTGTTTTTGTTTTTTTCATGTGAATTGGAAAAACAGCAGCTTATTGTATGCTACTAGTATCAAGGAGAGATTCAACCTAGATATAAGGAGAAACTTTCTGACAGTGAGAACAATCAACCAATGGAACAGCTTGCCTTCAGAAGGTGTGGGAGCTTCATCACTGGAGATTTTCAAAAAGAGACTGAACCGGCATCTGTCAGGAATGATGCAGGGGAGTGATGGCTAACCTTCTGTCATCGTGCCCCCAAGCACGCCCCCTGCACATGCACGCACAACCTGCTGCATGTGCCCCCTCTGTGTGCTCCCACATGCATGAACACAGTGACATGTGGTGAGGTTTATGGCTGGTGAGGCAGTAACCCAGGGGTAGATTTCAATTTTTTTTAGACTTGTGGACTTCAACTCCCAGAATTCCATAGCCAGGCATGCTCAGTTCCAATTTAAAGCAACAGCATTTGTTTTTCTCCTTTGAAAAAAAGTTTCCTTCATTCTTTTTCTTTTCCCTCCCCCTCCTTCCTCCCTCTCTCCCTCTCTCCACCCAGTCTCAAACAGTCACACGCACACAGAGAAGTTGGATTGGACTATCTCCTTCCCTCACTCACTCACTCACTCTCTCTCAAACAAACACAAATACAGAAGTTGGATTGGAGCCGATTCGAGCCTTTGATTGCAGGTGGAGCCACGTTACCTTTACAAACTTGTAATCAGTGAAGCTGGGCTTGTATAGTTTTATCCAGCTGTATTTGTGTGTGTGTGTGTGTGTTTGAAAAGGCAACGTGGGTCTGCCTGCACTCAAACTACACTTGGGGAGGGATCTACACTTGAGGATGAAGTTTGAATTCCTCCCCCTCCCTCTGACCCACACGTACCTTTTCCAGCTGTTTCAGAGAGGATTTCAACTCTGCTCTTGCCTGTCATCATGAAAAGAAAAAAAATGTAAAAGGAAAAAGGCAAGAGCTGAGGTCAGGCTGAGCTAGTTGCTGCCAGAGTCACCATGGATGACTCTGCTTAACTGTTTAAAAAAGCCTCTAAAGTGCTCTCTACAGGAGGAGGCAGGAGAACGATGTTCCTCACCTATGTCAGGAATTTTTAGGCTTTTAACCCTTGCCTAACTCTGCTCGAGTGATCATACAATGCCTAAAGTCAGACTAGATGAGGCACGTCATTCTCCTGCATCCTCCTGTATAGGGCGCTTTTTAGAGGCTTTTTTAAACAGTTAAGCACTAAGCAGAGTCATCCATGGTGACTCTGGCAGCAACTAGCTCAGCCTGACCTCAGCTCTTGCCTTTTTCCTTTTACATTTTTTTTCTTTTCATGATGACAATGGTGAGGCTCTGCCTCCCCTGCCTCCCCTGACTGCATGTCCCTGCATGAACACACAAATCTCCACATGCGCCCCACACCCTGGTACCCCATTTTTGGCCTGGAGAGCCTCCTGCACCAACCTGGAAGCCAAAATAGGGTGCAGGGGTGCCGTGCAAGTCCTCAAAATGCAATGCAAGTGCCCCCATGCATGCACTCCCCGACATGCGTGCATGCATCCCACACATGCCCCCCCCCCGTGCCTTTGCGGAAAGACTCAAAGACCAGCTGGCTAGCAGGAGGTGTGCATGCATGCAAGGCGGAGCTGGGCTCGGGCGACGGCTGGCATGCTTACAGAGAGGGCTCATCATGCCACCTGTGGCACATGTGCCATAGGTTTGTCGCCATAGGTGTAGGCTCTCCTGCTTGGGCAGGGGGTTAAACTAGATAATCTACAAGGCCCCTTCCAACTCTGTTAATCTATTAAACTGTATATAAGCTGCTCACTAATAAAAACAGAAGAAATTTGAGCAAGAGGCAGAAACAACCAGAGATATGGTTGTCTCTGAGCATTAGATTTAACCTAAAAGGGACTGTTTGTTTGTTGGGTTTAACTTTTTAAACATCATTTCATTCTTCCTTGTGCACTTACCATGATCCAATGTCTTTTTTTTCTTTCTCTTCCCTATGAAGCTACATCTTTCCACATCTTCAGCCTGTTTTTTTCCTCCCTATTTCAGCTGGAAGGAAGAAGGGGAGTGTGTATGCCTCAATGTGCTTTTGTGTTTGCCACAACCAGTGGTGGGTTCCGGACGGGGCCCGGCATACACCACATGATCGTACTTATCTTTTGTGATGCCTCCGCGAGCCTCTGCGATGCTCCAGTTGCTCGGTGGAGCATCGCACAAGTGCAGTACACTCTGTGGGCGTGAGTGGAAGTGTCGAAGAGCTCAAATACAGGTAAGGAGCTTGGGTGGGCAGGTGGGCCCTCTGGAGCTGTGTACCAGAATGGTACCCGGTGCTCCAGGCAGGCACTGGTATGCCTGTACTGAGGTGTATCACCTGCAACCCACCACTGGCCACAACCCACATGAATGGGAAGGGAGAATTTCCAGTTTAGTAGCAGTTATAGTGGTCAAGAAGGGGAAACAAGACATTGGCTAGGATTTTGTCATTTTCCCTCTGTCTGTCTTCCCTTTCTTAGGGGTCATCTTAATTCTGAGTCATCTCCTGTTCAGGTTAAAAAAAGGTATGATTTGTCTGTTGTGAACATAACACAGGGGCTTTGTTATCAAAGCAAGCTTGTTGGGTTGCAAGCAAGAAGAGAATGAACAGCCTGTGAATGTCTGGTGCTTTACAATTGATCTGTAAAAAGGGGGCAGAGGAAGAATAATATTGATTTAGTGCCCTTCCTGAAGAATTCTTTCTGGCTATCCAGCATGAAGAATTGATTCCTTGTAGGGTAGAACTGAAACAGTCTAAGAAATCAGCAGAGAAAATGGGAGGGCACAGAAAAGCTTGTTTGTTTTAAGTTGCAAATGATCCTAACCAAAGGAGGAGTAAAGGTGCACTGACTAGGGTTATGTAGTCTTCCTTAGTTTCACTGATATCACTGGACTGGCATATACATCTATCTATACAGTCTTCTTTAATTTGATGTATTCCATACGCCCCACTCTTTGAACAATCCAGTGAATAGGACATTATACTGGGAGAAGAGGGGGAAGACAGAAAAAAAGTAAAGAATGAGGGGTCCTTGGTGCTCTCTGAGCTTGCTTGTTTTCTTGCAGATGTTTCATTACCCTAACTAGGTAACATCATCAGTGCTGTTACCTAGTTAGGGTGACGAAACGTCTGCAAGAAAACAAGCAAGCTCAGAGAGCACCAAGGATCTCTCATCTCAACCCTGAGCTACAAATATTCTCCTTTATTGAAAAAATAATAGAGAAAACTAGATGAGAGAAGTTGTAATTATAGGCTAAGTATGATTTAGGGTGCTCCATCATGCAGATAACATGCAAATTTGAAGTCAAGGAAGCACTTTGATGCCTCTGTAAGACACAGTGTGTGGAAAGAGTCTTAGATGCTGAATATTTTTGATCACTTTCTTTATGGGATTTTATTTCCTGTCTGCTCAACTTTTTCAAACTATAAAAGGAGTAATTATTAAGCCAAATGGGCTTCCAGGTGAGCTTGCTAATTAATTCTGTATTTTCATATATTGTGAATAAGATACCATTTGATAACTGGAAACATCCGAAGGCAGTAATATCTATATATTATAAGGGTCCTTATACTACAAATGTTGGATGAATAGAATGCAAATGTATTCAGATTTTCGTATCAGCCTTTGATCTAAACCTAAAAGCCTGGGTTTAATCAAGCTTCTTTAATTTAGGCATCACAAGAAAAGTTGTGAGATGGAAAGAGTTATCCAGAATTTTTACTTATAGTGAATAGCTTTAAAGTGTCTATATACCATACTTAAGTGGTTTAACCAATCCTTCTTCCCAGAAAAAAACCTTAACATTTTAATTTCATTAAAATGCATTCCCATACCACCGTAACATCTTTTTCTCTTTCCTTAGTTCTCTATCTTTTCTTCTATATGTCTGATGATTGAGGGCTGTTCAAATTAGATTACCTGTGAAATCAGGTAGGTTTCAATTAAACCAGCCTTCTTTTTCTACACAAATGAAGATATTGCCAGCTTTCACATTTTCAGGTTGGAAACAAAAGAGATTGTATGCAGGGGAAGATGCTGGGATGGTCAGAGTTAATAGAAGTTTATGAATAAAACCCAAATATCTAAAGCATTGGAGATTCCAACGGTGCTTTTTCAAGAGGCAACTGGACTTTCTGATTTTTCTTTGAAGATGTTTTGCTTCTCATCCAAGAAGCTTCTTCAGATCAGGATGAAAAGTGAAACGTCTTCAAAGAAAAACAGAAAGTCCAGTTGCCTCTTGAAAAAGCACCTTTGGGACAACCATGACCTGGCTGAATGAGAATTTCCAGAGACAAAGCATTGGAAATATTCCCCCTTGACCTGCCACCATTAGCTGAAATAGCAGCAAGGAGAAAATGCCATGGCATCTGTTCACAAAAAGTTTTTTTTTTAAATTAGACAAGTTTTATTATCCTTCAGCTTCTCTTTTCCAACTAAGCCTGCCTGGAGAGTTGCTTAGAACCAGGGTGGGCTGCTACAGGTTCGCACGGGTTCAGGATAACCCATAGCTAACGTTATGGCCAGTTTCGAGAACCTCCAAATCCCACCCCTGGCTGGCCCCACCCACCCCTCAATTCCCTGGAGTCTCCACATGGCTCGTTTTGGATGCGAAGTAAGTGCAGGGGCCATGTGGAGGCTTGGGCAGGGGGAAAAATGGGCTTCCTGGAAGTTCCAGAAGGCCAGAAAGAGGCCCATTTCCAGCCTCCGGAGAGCCTCTGGAGCCCAGGGGAGGCAGTTTTCACCCTCCCAGAAGTTCAAGGAAAGCCTCTGGATCTGGGGAAAGATGAAAATGCCCCCCTCCCCATAGTACAGGAGGCTGACTAGGCCACATCCACCATGACCACGTCCACCCAGCAACCAGACAGAGAACTGTTGTGGAAATTTTTGAAGCACATCCCTGCTTAGAACTCAGCAAGGAAAGATGAGCCAGTGGGATGTAGTAGTTAAGACAACAGACTAGGAACTGGAAGACTATGGGTTATAATTTCAATTTAGGCAAGATTGTATGACCTTTGGCAGTCACTTCTCTCAACCCTAGGAAGGAGGCAAACTGCTTCCAAAAAAATCATATCAAGAAAACTTCAGAGACTTTGACTGACTCAAAGGCCAAATCAGGCAAAACAAAAGCAAAACCAAAGTTATATATGAGTGGGGATTAGCTGTATTATTAAGTGTCTAGCAGGTATCAGGCATCTAGTTAAGGCAAAGAAGAAAGTAGTTATTTAACTGGATTTAGGGCAGGGAATTCGTTATCACGCATTGGCACTTAAGAAGATAAACTGCTCAGGAAAGTAAACAGGAAGAGTTACCATGTCTAAGCAGCTTCTCTTCCCGGTATTAATTTTAAAAATGTGAATCAATCAAGGGACAAAAGGGTAGCTCTGAAATATACAATGTGAAATAAGCAACCGAAAAGCTAAACTGGAATGGCATTAGATAAACTCACACAGTTAGCATGACCGATCATTCAACAGCACCACATTAGGATAAGTGAGCTAAGATAAAGAAAAATGGTATTAAGTTCATTATTAAATATTTTGTACCCAATGAAATTTCCACTAACCTGCTGTTGGGTCAAAGAACACAAATCTTTGATTGGGTTCCATGTACAGGTAGGCCTCACCACAAGTGAGGCCAGAATTTAGATTGCCAAGTGAGATATTTGTTAAGTGAGTTTTTATCCCATTTTACAACTTTTCTCATCACAGTTGTTAAGTGAATCATTGCAGTTAAGTTAGTAACACAGTCATTAAGTGAACCTGGCTTCCCCATTGATTTTGCTTGTCAAAAGGTTGCAAAAGACGATCCCAGCAACTATCATAAGTATGAACCATGTGACCATGTGACCATGGGAATGCTACAAAAGTCGTACGTGTGAAAAATGGTCATAGGTCACTTTTTCAGTGCCATTGTAACTTTTGAACAGTCACTAAACAAACTGGTGTAAGTCAAGAACTACCTGTAATTCTATTGAATAAACATTTATTTACACAACGTAATAAGTTTTCTTTGGGGACTTAAGGTTTCTCGATCAATTTGAAGAGTTCTGAGCATTCTACATTTGGAGGATTAAGGGGTGGAATTGCAGGTAAAGAGGAAATTCCATATATGAGTAGGGTATATTCCTCTACAGAGAGTTATACCTGGTTATGTTAGCCGAATGGAAATGTACTTTCATTGTGAAAGATTATTTGTATCTTTGCCTCCAGCTGAAAGGGGCATGTTGGCTCAGTGGCTAAGATGCTGAGCTTGTTGATCAAAAGATCAGCAGTTCGGCAGATTGGATCCCTAGCGCCGTGTAATGGAGTGAGATCCCATTACTTGCCCGAGCTTCTGCAAACCTAGCAGTTCGAAAGTATGTAAAAGATGCAAGTAGAAAAATAGGGACCACCTTTGGTAGAAAGGTAACAGCGTTCCATGCGCCTTTGGCATTTAGTCATACCAGCCATATGACCATGGAGACGTCTTCGGACAGTGCTGGCTTTGAAACAGAGGTGGCCACCACCCCCTAGAGTCGGGAATGACTAGCACATATGTGCAATGGAAACCTTTACCTTTACCAACTCAAAACGCTCCTGTAAGTAAGAAACCTTGTGGAATTGGGGTATTGTACAGGCATTTTTTCTGGTTTTTCATTAAATCCAATGAATTATCTTTCTGAATGCAAGGTGTAAACTAAATAAAATATAATTAGACTCTTGAATTAATTGGATGTTAGCTGTTAGAAGGCTATCCTTCAAATAGCATATTTTACTGTGACTTTTGATCTTTTAGATATTCTTCAGCTTGAGATTCATAACTAATGCAATGGTTACTTCAAATGATCCTGTACTATCCTGTACTGTTAAATTTGCACTAATTATACAGAACTGCTGACAGATCAAAGATAAGGCCAGCAGCAAATGGCATTGCATGCAAAAACATTGAGAAAGCGAAATTATTATTATTATGGCTCATTGCACAGTGAGCAGATGTTTAGCTTGCAGTTGGTGTTTTTATCCACTTATGGAGTCCTTTCCAAGGACCTGGAGTAGGAAAAGGTTGTTGTTGATGGTGTTAAATATATTGTCGCAAGATGTAAGCTGTTCCAAGTAAAGCTGCATTTGCAACTGACTGATCATTATTTTATCAATATTGATGGTGTTCAAGTGGTGCTCCAGATATTTTAGGATTGCACCCAAAATGCCTGTGAGCTTTGCTTTCTTTTGTCACAGTCATTCCTCTTCTATTTGCAGGTCTTTATATTTTGCTATCTTCTCCAATTCTTTTCTTCTATTCTGCTGTCTGCAGGTAGTGTCATTGCCAGCATCCAGACCCTTTAGTCTTTTTTGTTGACAATTGTTAACTCTGGAGTGTGATGTGCCAGTTGTCTCTCTGTTTGAAATCTGAAGTCTCAGAGCACTTTAGCTTCATCAATTTCTATTACATTATCTATTCTGGGGTCCCACCAGTCCCTACTTCCAGAGAAGTGGTATTCCTTGTAGCTCTTCCAATGCACCATGTCTGGCTGCTACTTATAGTTAGTGAACTTCTTGCTAACTAGTTGGTTCCCCTTTCTCCGAGCTCTATTCTTGTTTTATTTACTTTGGGTTGTTCCATAGTTGTGCTGAATGGTTTCTCCTTTGTTAGATGTTCACTGAAGTCTATCCATTGTTGGATTGGAAAAACATTTTTGCCTCAATTGAAATGGGAGATTCTGCCTTTAGCTTCATATCTGCTGATCTTCTTAGCTATAACTGTTATCTTCTGTTTTATTATTTCCAGTGCTTCCTTAATCTTCTTTGTTTCTGTTTTATATTTCTTTGGTCATCTTGTCCTTTAGCTTCTTATTGTTTTAATCTGTTCTAGGTGACTTACATTCCCATCTTAGTATGCTGATCTTATCTTCCAGACTTATGTTCCATTTTCATGGTGCACTGTTTGGTTATTGTTTTTTTTCCTTGTTTTGACTTTATGTTTTCTGTTATATCTGCAACTGGGCTATACATTAGTTGGCTTGTTTCTTGCAGTAAGCAGGTACTTATATTTGATATTACAATATTGACATCTTTTAATATTTGTGTTTCTTTGGAACTTTCAATGCAGGCAATCTTATTCTGTTATTTTTGTGCTGTTCTAGATATCCAGTTAGCATCTTTGTTTCAATTCTTCTTTTTAGTTATTATTATTTGGCTTGCCTCTCAACAATTGTTTTACCACTATCTTAATTCTAGATTCAACTCTCCTTCCCACCAAACCTCCTAAACTAAACTAACTTTTTGTAAAAGGAAACCTAGTGCTGGGTAAAAGCCAGACAACTGCTAACTTTCATTTGTCGAATTCCAAGTCAATTCTAATTTGTTACAATGTAGACTTCCATTTTTCTTTTAATTATAATCCAAATTATCACTTGACAAATGCATTTGATATGCAGAGAAAAATTGGGGCTTGAAGCCCTTCTGTGGGACAAAGCACAATTAATGAAAAGCCAATGTAATTCTCTACGGTGCCTACGAAACATTCAACTCAGGAGGCTGAATAAAGGAATAAAAATTCAAGGGTGTTTTAATATTGGAAGGGATATTTCTTTGACCTCAGGAAAGGTCCAAATGAACAAAAGCATCAGGGGATGCTAAAAACCAACCTCCTCCCTGACTTCTGATCTTCAGCCCCTTTAATTAACATGTTAATATATTCTGCTATAGATTTAATGGCAAGTAACAAGTGCAAGGTGGAGGCAGAAATAAAATCAAAGACAACAAATTTGTAACTTGTTTAAAAGAAATCATTATTGTCTACTCAACTGCAGTGAACCTTGATTTCCCTCTTCCCATTTTGGCCTGAGGGAGATATTGCTGTTTCAGAAAAAGAGGTAAACATTATCCCCCACATATTAAGCAGAATTAATGATCTATTTGCTTAAATGCCATATATTACCTCTAGTTAATACATCCACTGCATAAACAATAGGTATTACTTGGTCACTCTGATAGATTTGAATGCAGGTAGGATCATCAATCAGCGTCGGCACCTGATTAGTTGTTTGTGTCTTTGACAGGCTCCTCCATCTCACTGAATGAAAGCCTGCTGATTGCCTACACTTCTTTCAACATTCATTGCCTTCTGCTGCCACTATATTATACAGTTAATGCTGATAGTGGAAAATCCTCTGTGACAGCTAACCATGAATTTCTCCTGTTCCTTTATTATTACACTTACGTTACTTTATATTCCATGGGGTGACCGGAATGGCTGCGCAAGGTGGCTAAAGGTATTGGGAACTTCTAATTTCTGGAAATAAACATTCCTGGTATAATTCAAGATAAATCTCTATTGTATTACCAGTTTGGTATGGTAGTTGTTAGTTGTCAATTCTGAATTGATAATTTGCATTACTGAGATTTGGCTAGGCTTGGAGAGGGTGATATCCCTCTCTGAAATGTGTCTGATTGGGTCTGGGGTATGGAAACAGCCTAGAGCCCCAGGACAGAGGAGGGGGAATAGCTATTATCTTTTGGGAGCTTCTATTGATCTTTAGGGTCATCGCTGCACAAGTGACTGATTGTGAGACCTTATTTCTGAAGATAGGCTCATCAGATTAGTTAGATAGCTGTTATTGTATCATCCTCTCTGTTGTGTAGCAGCCTTTCAGCCTGAGCTACTGAACGCCATCTCAGAATTGGTTGTGGAGTTCCCCAGGATGATTAATTTGCCAGCAATTTGAGGTCTACTCCATCAGAAATAATCCATGAGTTCAGGGCAACCATGATGGCTATGGTCTGTCCTAGATAATTCTTGACCTGACCCAAAACAGTGGTAACATCAGACATGGTTTTATTGTCAGAGCTGTGGCAGTGTAGTCACTAACTATCTGTCCCCTCTGCCATGGTCAGATCATGTCCTTATTCTCTTATGGTACCCTCATCTGCAAGGAGGTAGAACTCATTCATTCAGAGCACCTCTAGTGATGGATGGACCCATTGGGATTCCAAAAGAACTGGAGGTTTTATCTGAGCTTTTGCTGCATTGTCCTACTGAGGCCTTGGCTGATCGTGTCTGTGTAACTTCTCTTGGTCCACCATTCTCAGGACTTCTCATGGTTTAGGTTTAGGAGTTGGGACAGCTGAAAAGGGTGGAGAGATGTCTAGAACAATGCTGGAGGAAAATTAGGGATGAATCCAATCACTCACAAGTTAAAATCACTATTAGATCCTAACACATGGCAGTAAGAGGGAGAAATGTCAATATCATTTGCTCTTATTCCTCCACAGAGAATTTCCCCATGGCCTTGTTTACGGTAACCCGGATCCTCCTGGGAAAGGGGGCTTAGGGGTGTACCTCTAGGATCATGCTGAGAAATGTGGGGTTCATCTAGAAGACAAAATTACTTGGATGTGTTCTCAGTTGGAGACCAAGTGTGATGCAGGGTTAAATTACTCAGTTATCCGAGAAAAGTTTGATCCTATTGGATCCAAGGAAGTGGATGAGGTTATTGGGACTTTAAGTGTGACCACCTCCAAATTAGATCCATGCTCCTTCTAGGTGGTCAAGGCCATCTAGAAGGTTGCATATAGGTAAGCCCTACTGATGCTTAATTCATCCTTGAGGGAGAGAGTGTTCCCAACACCATTTATGGTCATTTAAGGGGCACTGTTGTGCTTCCTTCTCAATAAGTGGTCCCTGGACCCTACAGCATAAAATGTTGTTGGATATTCTACTAAGGCCTCAATGTGATTATCCAGTGGGAATCAAATTTATTTATGCAAAAGAAGGACAGTCAGTGATGGAAATTGGGAATCAGAATGTTCATTTTTCTAAACAATGCCAAATTTAGGTTTTATTATCCAGTGCTTTCTCTCCACCCCTACCCCACCATTTCATGCAAACTATTCCACAGATGAGCAATCACTAGGACCTTGGTATATATATCCTCCTTATTAAACTGATATTTGGAAAACTTGTTTTGTACATTCTGAGCTGACACCAAGGTGGGCTTTGTACATTTCCACATTGATCAGGTGATGTCCTAACTTAAGCAGATTGGATCTCTCTGAAATCTCCCATAGACTTTTTTTTTTTTAATAAAAGAGCTTTAGGGCTATTTAAGAATTGAGTGCAAAAGCTTGCCAAGTTATTTGACCACTTAATGTGAATCTATTTCTTGTAAACAGCATTTTCTGGACCCCTGGGTCATGGAATTGACTTTTAAAGGATTTAGTGAAGAGCAAAAATGTGGTCACTGTCAGGAAGAAGGCAACACAAAAGTCTGAACAGCAGGTAGCCAAATTGTGGGCAATTAGCATGTAATCAGACATGTAGTTCCTTGCCCTTTCCAGCAAGTGATTCGCCCCTCTGGAGATTTTGTCATTTTGTATTAAGAAAGTAAATTTTAATGGCCAGTTGGATCGATCTGCATCTTCCTGTATTGCCTGTGAAACTTTGAGGACCAAGCGGATTGGATTTAACTTTATGCAGATGTGGGATGTTAAAAGGCTAGAGATTCATAATCAGGACACACCCTAGTATTGAGGATAATGAAGAGGAAGCCACTTGGATAAGCAGCAAAACATTTCAGACAAACATAAAGAAGCCCAGTTGCCATGACTCAACTTTCAGACAACTCTACCTGCATGACTGAAAATCTTCATTAACATCTAGTATTAAAGTCTCTTGCTAGAATCCTCTTTGAAATGGGAAACTGGGCTGTCAGTTCAAATAGCCAGCAACTATTGGGCATGAATTTGAGATTGGTACGTTTACCTCCTGCTAGGAATCGCAATATAGCAATAGCACTTAGACTTGTATACTGCTTTCCAGTGCTTTACAGCCCTCTTTAAGCAGTTTTCATAGTCAGCATATTGCCCCCAACAATTTGGGTCCTCATTTTACCCACCTCGGAAAGATGGAAGGCCAAGTCAACCTTGAGCCTGGTGAAATTTGAACTGCCAAATTGCAGGCAGCTGGCAGTCAGCAGAAATAGCCTGCAGTACTGCATGCTAACCACCCCACTAGCATGGCTCAATAGGCTTTTTATCTGGAATATTTTATATTTTAACGTTGTTTTCTTCCATTTTTGTTCCATGGCTATTCATTCTTTAATAAATAAAATAAAAGTGGTGGGGAAAGTAATATATATGGAGGAGGAAGAAAAGGGATAGCAGTAGTCATCATAAAGGAATGTAACATACACAACAGGGGTGGGTTTCTCGCCCCGTTCCAACCGGTTCGGTTGGAACGGGGCCGGTGGCATCCTCGTGCACGCGTGCGGTGCACGCATGCGTACTAGCATCTTTGCGATGCTCCAGCTGCTCCTGGAGGATCACGCAGGTGCTGTATGCATCCTGCGCATGCGTGGAAGCGCAGAACTCGTCAAAACCGGGTAAGGAGCGTGGGCGGGCGGATGGGCCCTTTGCCGTTCCTGGAAGTTACTTACTTCCGGGTTCGCCGACCAACCGGTTCGCAGGGACCGCCGCAAACCGGTTGAAACCCACCCCTGATACACAACTAGAAAAGTACTCAAAGATTATTGACAAATTCAGTAAAACATACATATTTATTTATTTGTCTATCTTATCTATCTATGACTCATATTGACACAGCATTTGCCTTTTAAAGTCAATGTTCCCTCAAGAGAATATATTCTTAACAGGTCCATGAAAATGACTTAGAAGGTAAGTAAAGATACAAAGAGACATGGTAGCACAGTGGTTAGTATAAAGCATTGCACACTAAATCACTGCTCACTGCCAGGAGTTCAGTTCTGACCGGCTCAAGGTTAATTCAGCCTTCCATCCATCCAAGATTGATAAAATAAGGAGCCAGAATGTTGGGGTCATTATGCTGAGTCTTAGGGCTGTAAAGCACTACAAAGTATACATAAGTTTAAGTGCTAAATAAAGCACTTATTTGCTTTATATTAAACAATATAAAGCAAATAATAATGCTTTATTTGCCTGGGCCCATTTGCAACCATGGATCAGGAAAAAAGTGAGCAGTGGGACAGTTACCATTTTATCTGGAAGCTCCTTTCCTCTAGAACAGTTTGATTCCCACTCTGATGGCCTTTTGTTGTCTTTCAAAAAACTAGATTTTCCAGAAGCCCCCTGGGATTTGATTAGAGCAATCGTCACCAGAATGCTTTGATTCCTATTTGGTTTCTTTTACTACTAATTGTTGCTGTATTATTTTTTTCATTAGAACACATTAACAAAATGGGGTGCTGACTTGATTGTTCCAAGAAAAAGTTGGACCAATTTATGGATGTCATGGGGATCAATGGCTCTTAGCCTTGATGACAGCAGTCTCGCTTCCCTACCTTGCTCTAAAATAATCTGATCTTGATGTTTGAAGTTTATATGTGCAGTGTCAGGAGTTAACATGATTATGAGTCCATCTAACTGATAGGCTTTGTCTTCCATTTTCCTGACTTCATCACTCTTGTAATTTCCCTGTGGTCTTGTCTTGTAATCTCTGTGGTTAGAAAGATGAATGCCAAGAAGTCAAATTTCAATATCCTTGAGAAAAATTGCAGGCCTGCCAGTGGGACAGAAGAGGTAGAATTTAAACTGTCATCTGCATTTTTGTCATTTTCATTCAACTTGCTTGAAAATAAATTACTCTTTCTCCTCTCCCCCACCCCCACCCCTAAGCTGCCAAAGCAAACAAAATATCAGCAAAATTCTCATGCTAAAGCTATACTTGCTTGCTTAAATCATAATGTAATTGAAGGATGTATGTGAGAGATCCATTTTTCAATGAGGAATCAACTCTGCAGTGGTGAATAGAAGAGAAGAGAAGAGAAGAGAAGAGAAGAGAAGAGAAGAGAAGAGAAAATACAGAAGACAGTAGAATAGAGAAGCAAGAATAGAGTAGAATAGAGAATAGAGAATAGAGAATAGAGAATAGAGAATAGAGAATAGAGAATAATAGAGAATAGAGAATAGAGAATAGAGAATAGAGAATAGAACAGAATAACAGAGTTGGAAGGGACCTTGGAGATCTTCTAGTCCAACCCTCTTCTACTGATTAATTGTTCTAACTGTCAGGAAATTTCTCCTTAGTTCTAAGTTGCTTCTCTCCTTGATTAGTTTCCATCCATTCTTGTTCTACCCTGAGGTGCTTTGGATAATAGTTTGACTCCCTCTTCTTTGTGGCAACCCGTGAGATATTGGTACACTGCTATCAGGTCACCCCTAGTCTTCCTTTTCATTAAATTAGACATACCCATACCATTCCTCATATGTTTTAGTCTCCAGTCCCCTAATCATCTTTGTTGGTCTTCTCTGCACTCTTTATAGAGTCTCCAAATCTTTTTTACATTGTGGTGACCAAAACTGGATGCATTATTCCACGTGTGGCCTTACCAAGTGGTATTAACACTTTAAAATGGTATTAACACTTCAGGTGATCTTTATTCTATCTCTCTGTTTATGCAGCCTAGAACTGTCTTGGCGTTTTTAGCAGCTGCTGCACACAATAGAGTCCACAGCTTCCTACACTTGAATGTTCAAAAAGAAATCACCTAAGGAAATTTTCCCATGGAGATTTTTTCAAATCAGGAAATGTGGCCTGTTTGGGGAGTTACAGAAGGATGGAGAGATGTGTAACAGAAACAAAATAACACCAGTATCGTTAACCACTTCTCTACAATAAACTCAGCTCCAATACATTCCACAAATTGATGGGTACAATGACAATATAATAAGAGAACATTTTTGAAGATTGAAAAAGCTGACTTTAGGATTGTTTTGAATAGAATTATAATCTGTTGATATACCATTTGGACAATTTTGAAATATTCAGGAGCTCTGTCAGGCACCAGGTTAGAGAAGACACGTAACACATACGGTTTGTGTGTGTATGTGTGCTTACTTTATATTTGCTTTAGCTATCCTCAGCTATTATGAGTCCCTTTATCTGGCCTGCTTTGATTGATTGTGAGATGTAAAATTTATGCTATCTTTTTGATAGGAACCACAACATTTTAGTGGCTTTCTTGATGTTGAAGAGGGATAACGCACTTGTGGACACACATGAAATTTTGGAATTTGTGTTTGCTAGGAAAATTGAACCCATGGTCCACCCTCTCCTCTACTGGCTAATTTCAGTTTAATTTAAAGGTGAACCCTTTTATGTTTTAGCAACTGTTAAACATTAGGCATTCTTCCAATGTAATTTGTAGTACACAGAAATCTCTCATCTTGCTGATCTGGTGGACTATTAAGTATATATGAACAATTGCATACAGTACAGTGGTACCTCAGTACCAGAGGTGTGTTCCTACCGATTCAGATCAGTTCGGCTGAATAGATAACAACTCAGCTGGACATGTGACCGTACCGCTTCTATCCTGGGTGCCGCCATCTTTATTTTCTGTTCTACACATGCACAGAACAATCTTCATTGAAAAAATGTATTTTTCCCTTTTTTAATGGAGTGCGCATGCACAGACCTTTTTAAGTGGAAATGAGCATGCACATGGGGTGTGCATCTGGCATGTGCATGAGTGAAACAAGCACGCGCACTCACGCAAATTTTTTCAGGCACTGAACCAGTAGTAATGCCGGGAAGGAACCCACCCCTGCTCAGTACGCATTGTCAATTGGTTCCAGGTGGCACGATAAATACTAAAAAGGATGAGTATCAAACAAACAATGTGATCCTTTGTTTTGGCTGGGAAGGACTTCCTGTCTGTCCCGTTTCCTATGTCAGCAACATTCTCAGCATGGGCAATTTCCTGTCTGTCCTCTGTAACTGTCTCCCACTTCCTTTTGCAATGACCTTCCCAGCATGGCCAATTTCTTTTTTGTCCTCTGTGCTTTTCCCCCACTTCCTTTTGCAGCACATCAAGTACCAAACAAACAATAATTACTGAAACAACATTTTTGCATAAAAATACATTGCCTAACAAATTTTTCAATGAGTTTTGAAGCAGCTGAGTACTACTGTATTTATAAATTTAACCAACCTTCCATGTGCTTTTCTTTTGTATGACAGACTAAGACCAAAGATGTATGAAGAGGAGTGAGATTCAATAGGTGAAAATCTAAATATCAGTGCAACCTTAAAAAGAGATTTTGATTTACATTAATCTACCTGCAGTCTCGTTCCTCAACTTGGTTCTTGTATAAAACATCCAGATAAAGGCTGCAGTCTTGAAAGCTCTTCAATGGGATTTATGCAGCCAAACTCTGTGCAGGATTTGGAGCCAAACAGAACAGAATAACGGATCACTGAGTTGGAAAATTTATTTTTAATCTATTAGATAATCATAACCGATGTAGCACTTCAGACAAGATTTACCCGCTAACTTGGTGGAATTATACAGACATTTTATTTGATGAGGTACTTAGACAATGTCATTTGATGTGATTCAAACAAATTACTGCTCAGGGTCCAGAAAATAAACCTTCCAGCTACATCAGCATTGGAAAAATCAAAGCCCATTTTGTAGAAAAACAAAACAATGGATTTTGACACTTTCACTATTAAGGCAAAATGAGTTACAGTCAGGGAACTGTCAGTTCTTTTTTCCAGTGCAACCTTGTAGAATATTAAATAGGAACTGTAATCCAAGCCAGTTTATTTAGACAGTGTTTCCTAAATGTATGGGAAGGGTCAGTTTTTAGCGGTGAGTGTGCAGTTTTGAGTCCGTATTTGATTCCTAGTGACTGCTTGAACTAATTTCTATAGTTTTCTTGATAGGATTTTCCATTGCCTGATTCTCAGGGCTGAGGGAGAATGACTAGCCCAAAACCATTCAGCTGGCTTTGTCCTTAAGGAGAGACTAGAACACACAGTTCTAGAACTCACAAACTAGAAAGTGAAAGACTGATAAGTTCATAGTCTGGTGCCTTATTCACTACAACAAGGGTATCAAACTCAATTTCATTGAGGATTGCATCAGGGTTGTGTTTGACCTCAAGGGCAGGGGGATGTGGCCAGGCTGGGCGTGGCAAGGGTATTTCACTCATCAAGTCTCCATTTTTTTGCTTCAACAGCCTCCTACAGCCTTCTGCAGTGAAAATGGAGCTCGGCCATGTGTGGCCCGCCAGAACTCGGTGTTTGCTGGCAGAGGACTGCTGGAGGCTGTTGCAACTGAAAATGAACCTTAGTGTTATCAATTTTTTGATGAAAATTGTGTAAAAAAAATTGAAAAAACTTTAATAAAAAAATTAAAAAAAAAGAACATGAAACATAGGTGGGCCATGTGCGACCTCCTGAGCTTCATTTTTGTTGGCAGAGGGTTGCAGGAGGCAGCTGCGGCTGAAAACAGAGCCCAGGCAAGCTGCTCGTGGACCTCCCGAGCTCCATTTTTACTGGCAGAGGCCTTGTAGATCTCTGATCTTTCACTACTAGTGTCAAAGTAAACAACTACTCCCTTCTCCTTAGAGTAGGGATCTCCAAACCTAGCAACTTTAAGACTTTTAGACTTCAACTCCCATGCTTCCCATGCTTCCCAGGCCAGAATGGCTGGCTGAGGAATTCTAGGAGTTGAAGTCCACAAGTCTTAAAGTTGCCAAGTTTGGAGAGCCAAGGTGTTATGGGAGCAATGGGCAGAGACCATTGAAAATAGCTACCTCCCAATCTAATGTTTTCAGACACAATATATTGTGTCTTCCCAAATTTCCCAGCATCAAAAACCATTGATAGGCTAGTCATCTGGTTGACATCCATTGAAGAGCATTCGGAGACTTCAGCTTATCCAGAATGCAGCCGCGCGAGCAATTGTGGGTGCACCTCGGTACACCCACATTACACCTATCCTCCGCGAGCTGCACTGGCTGCCTGTTGGACTCCGGATGCGCTTCAAGGTGCTAGTCGTTACTTTTAAAGCCCTACATGGTATCGGACCTGGGTACTTGAGAGACCGCCTCCTGCTAATTACCTCCCTACGACCAATTAGATCCCACAGATTAGACCTCCTCCGAATACCATCAGCTAGCCAATGTCGACTGTCGACCCCTTGGGGGAGGGCCTTCTCTGTGGCTGCTCTGGCCCTTTGGAACGATCTCCCCATGGAGATTCGGACCCTCACCACCCTTCAGGCTTTCCACAAAGCCGTCAAGACCTGGCTGTTCCAGCAGACCTGGGGCTGATGAGTTCCCAGCCCCACTTGAATTGCTGTGATTGTTGTGTAGCTTTTAATCTATTTTTTGTATCTTGTTTTTGTCTTGTTTGTTTTTTGTATTTCCCCCTTCCCCACTTGTTGTTAGCCGCCCTGAGTCCCTCGGGAATAGGGCAGCATACAAGTATAATAAACATACAAACATACAAACATTTGATGACGTTTGCTTTAAAATAACTTTACTGTAACTTACAGGTAGGCTGCTTGTAAAAATCTGTTGTGGGAAGGAATATTAAATGAATCATATCTGCAACATGAAGGAAGAGTTCCAAAGCACCATGTTATTTTAGAGCAACAATGCAAAGACTGAATAAAATATAAGCATTTGGGAAAGATAGTAAGCAATTTACCTGGGGCTGACAGATTCAGGCAAATGTTTATATTTTATGAATATTTAAATAAAGAAATATATGTTTGAATGTTACAGTTTTCTTCAGGACATTTGATACCCTTGAATTACAGGTTTTATGGCTCATCTTATCAGCAGGTTATATTTGGGATTTTATAAAAGAGCTTTGGTGCTTTAGAGGATCAGACTGTCAAGGCATAATATGCATCCCAGATCATAAAAATGTCTAGCATTTATTTAGCATAATTTGAGCCTGGCATTTATTTAGCAATGATTTGAGAGTTTAAAACAAATTCAGGAACCCAGAACCATATACACTAAAATGAGTCAGTAGTTTCTCATTTAATGCAATTGGGGAGTTTGAGAAGAGAAGGTTTGATAACAATCATAATCACCTCACAGTCCCTGCCACGTTTCCATCATCACATGTGAACTCAGTTTGCACTGAGATCAGTTACCTTTATCTCCAAGTAAACAGGAAGTGTGATTGCAGCGTTAGTGAGCCTACACATACACAGTAGTCTATGAAAGGATTCAGTGAGATAATAAATTATAATGCAATGGTTGGTCAGGAGCAGCAGTTCATGCATTCCTGGACAAAAACTATAACACTGTATGTGGAAGACTCAAGAGACTTAGGAGAACAAAAAAAGATAGCTTTATTGTGGGGCAATAAAAGACCAATATTGAAGCTAGGGGGTGGGAGCTTAGGTGGAAGAGAAAAAGGAGAGTGGGTTGGAGAATTAAAGCAAACAGTTATGGGAGGTGAAACTAAGTGATTGGTGAGGTGAACAAGAAGTCCTATTATAGCAAAATAAATAAATAAAAGGAGTAGAAGAAGCCTTATAAGTTTCCAAAGATGCAGGCCAGCTGTAGCAATAGCACTTAGACTTATATATCACTTCAGAGTGTTTGACAGCACTCTCTGAGTGACTTACAATGTCACCATATTGCCCCCAACAATCTGGATACTCATTTTACCAACTTTGGAAGGATGGAAGGCTGAGTCAACCTTGAGCCGGCCAGGATCGCATTCCAGGCTGTGGGTAGAATTAGCCTGTAGCATGGCATTGTAACCACTGCACACCACGGCTCTTATAGCCACCGATAACCACTTGTTTTCTCCCTTCTATAAGCTGATAAGAATTGAGAGCCACGGAAATAATTTAGTAAAAGGGAGCAATCATGAGGCTTCAGCAGCACATACTGAAGTATAAAGGCTGGAAGAAGGAGGATAATATAGTGTAATATAAAAAGACATCAAGCACCTGAGTAAAAGGAACAGAATTTGCAAACCTTACAGGGAAAGTCTAGGTACAAAGCTTTCTTTTTAATCAAGAAAAGGTTGGAAAATAGAGGATGAAAGGGACACTTGAAACTTGTACTGTTGCTTTTCACTTGTGTGCGATAATATATTGTGAATATATTATCACACATAGCTATGTAGATTAGTTCAATACATTGTGTTTAATATGTTAAAAGTATATATTTTGTGTAATAAACCAATCCTGTGTATATATTAAGGGGAAAGCATCAGCCTCCTGGTCTGTGGTTTGCCTCATAATTCAGTTGGAACAATCTCCCTGGCTAATACAAAAAAGTGGCCATTACTCCAGTACAGATTTATATTTGGGGGTGGGGGAGGAATGGTTAGTGTAACTTTTGGCAGCTACCTAGTCTTGCCCCTGCAGTTCTTTTGGCAACAAAGTGGTTTGCCATTGCTTCCTTCCTAGGACTGACAGAGGGTGACTGGCCCAAGAGCAACCAGCTGACTTTGTGCCTAAGGTAGGACTAGAACTCCTGGTCCCCCAGTTTCTAGTCTAATGCTTTAGCCACTACACCAGACTGTCTTTCTTCAGTACAGAATTGCTACTTCAAAAAAGGCAAGATAGTTCAGTCCTAATCGGGACTGTTTCATTTTCTGACATTTATACACACTGTCTAATCTACATATTTCATTTGCCATTGAGATAGCTACAGAATTTTCTCCAGATTTCCAATAGAAAATATTTCAGAGCTTAATGGAGCATGTTCTATGCACTGATATGGAAAGCTGGACTTGCCAGTTGATAGTACTCAATGTTGCAAACACATTTTCCATGTTTCATAATTAAGCATAACTAAAAAAAACTATAGGTAGGCCCATGCCTGATTTTTTTTTTTTGCAGGGATGGGAGATATATTCCATAGCCATTGTAAAATTATGGGCCCCACCTATCTATCCATGTTGGCCATGCTTTCTGGGAAAGTTGTTGATAGGAAGTCCCTTTAGTTGCTCTTCCCTGTCTATTTGGCTTAGAAGAATGTTTCATGGTTCCTTCAGAGGACAGTAGAGGAAGAAACTCAGGGATGCTTGGCTTTTTTTTTTCTTTAGCTGGCTCTCAATGAAAGAAATCCATGATTCATGTGTAAGATTAAAGCAGGAATAAGCAATATGCATTTTACAGATTTTGAACTTGTGTGCTTACTATCTCTATCCAGAATGGACACTGTTGAAAGATTATGGAAACTGTATTCCAACTGTTTTTTAAAAGTTTTTATAAAATCATGGAATTGGAAGGGGCATCAAATCCAACTTCATCTTTGGCATAGGAATCCAAATGAAATCATCCTTGACATATGATGGTTTAATCTTTGCTTGAAAGAAACATAATTTCTTACCTATATGTTGGACAACCCAGTTGTGTGTTTTAGCCACTCATGGGGGAGGCTAGTGGGCATGATCAGGGAAGCATGCAGGAGCGCCCTACTTACTTATTGGGAAACTAGGATTGCATAGAAATATGCCTTTGTTTTGTTGAACAGAACATGCCAAGAGCAGTCAGTAGCTCTTCTTCTGCCCAAGCTGCAATGAAAACATCCTGGAAGAACTGGTCTCCAAATACAATGTGATTGACTGCAGTGGGAAGACTTGTATTCATTCACAATGTGCAAACAAGTCTATAAATAAGTCAAGTCTATAAATGAAACAAGCAAAGCACCTGTAAGCAGGACAAGAAACAACAGATGTAATCTGACTAAGGAAAGAAAGCAACCTAGAACTAAAGAGAAAATTCCTAACAGTGAGAATAATTAACCAGTGGAACAAATTGCCTTTGAAAATTGTGGGTGCCCCAACACTGGAGGCTTTTAAGAAGAGACTGGACAGCCATCTATCAGAAATAGTATAGGTCTCCTGCAAGAGCAGGCAGTGGAACTAGATGACCTCCAAAATCCCTTCCAACTCTGTTACTTTTGCTGTTACTTACTCGTACTATTCCAAAGTGAATGTACGGTACTTAATTCTGCAGTCCTCCATCCTAGGAGGAGTAATTTGCCAGTAATGGCAAATGCTTAACATATGAGGTATTTATAATCCATGCAACAACTCATTATTCAGATCTATGGGTACTGTAATCATATTTTATTGGAAAATATAAAGGTCAAATCTGAAAAAGGTGCATATCTGGAAAACCTTCCTAAGGATAAAGAGATATATCTATAATTTTGGAAAATTGAAGAGCAAACCCAAGAAAATAAGTTAAATTAAGTCTAAAGGACAGCTTTCTGCCTGCCCTTATAATAAAGGATGTATCTTCACTGCATATATGGGCAGTTGATTCTTTTTTTCTGTTAAAATTTTTGTATTTATATATACATGCAGACTGCCACATTCTTAAAGGCCTAGCCCAGACAAGCACAGTGTCTTTTATTTTATATTACTCTTTATGCAAGGAAGACTGTGTATAATGAAGACTATACATATTTTAAGCCTTTTTATTTTCCACAATGTGGAAGGCAGAATATTTCAGTTCTGATATGGGAAGTGCTGAACAGCAGAAGCATAATCTCCAAAATGTATGTAAGCTACAGTGTGAACAGCAGCAGCAAAAGGACCATGCAATTCACCTGATGGTGAATCCTTTTGTTCAAAAGGAAATCATTTAAATCCCATAAAATATTATGCTGGCATCTCCATACCTGGGTGGTCCATGACCCCATGATAGAATTTTCTTAGCTAAACAAACAATAATTATTGTTAGGTAAGTTCCCCGTTGGGAGAGTGAGTACGTTCAGTGAAGCATTTTGAGAGTTGTGTTGGAGAACACACAAACCAGCATACAGAGACACTGCAGTTTAAATAGGCTTTTACTTTCATGGAAATAGAGGTATCAGAGTCCATCAAACAGTCCAAGTCATACACGGATAAGTCAGTCAGTCATCAATGTCTTTCAGTTAAGGATAATCCAAATAACATAGTCCAGTATCATATAATCAGTTCAGTACTCAAAGTTTGCTAACAGTTGCAAAACTTACAATAGCTCACAGCACTCAGATCAGATCAGCCCAGCACCTAACAAACAGAGAGCTAATAGTCATTCTGGCTCCCTCTTATGGCCAATTGAGGAAAACAGCAACCAATCACATTTTACAGATTTAAAGAAACAGTTATAGCATTGTTACCTGAGTTATATATTGCCAACCCAACTGTTAAATCATATTCCTAACAATTATGATCAACCAGCACGAAGACAGGAAAAGATACAACATGAGAATGATCTCAAAGAGAATGATATGACTGGGCTGGGAGGGAGGTATTATGTTTTAAGCATCTGAGGTAGATTTTTCAGTTGTCTTTTCTGCTTTTCTAGTAAGCCGTAAACATTGAACTTGGGCTAGTGTCTGCATTTTCTCTTTTCAAGTAGGTTTTAATGTGGCTAGAGACACAGTCTGCAAAACAACTTCAGGAAATGCAGTTCAAGTGCTAGAGGCAGAATGGGCTTTGGGGCACATATCAAGTTAAAATAAGAAAAGAAAATTGCCTCAGGACAGGCTATTGCTGTGTAATGTACCATCAAGTCCCTCTGAGGTCTTGTCAGGAGATATTTGAGCACTCCAATGCTTCTCTGCTCTTTGTCCTGCTGCTGCTGAGTCAAGATTTCTGTGAAGATTTAAAACAAAACAAAACTTCATTTTTTCCATTTACGAAAGACAGTTTTTTTCTTGTTTCTCCCCGCAGCCTGAACTGTGTTCATTTGGACTGAGGAAAGACGGTTTGTTTCTCGAAAAGTACATGGTCGATAGAAACATATTGTTTCTAATTCAGCTGTGAGGTTTATTAATCAAAATTAATTAACAAGTTCACATAAAGAGCAACAGAAGAACATTGTTGTTATTAGTTAATCCAACTTCGATGGCCAAAGTCTAGTTAAGTGTCCTTCTTTCTCATCTGTCACCTTACCAACTCTTCCAGTTTCTGAACTGAATATGTAATCATTACAAAGTACATCTATTTATTAGTTTTTTTACATATCATTTGCATTATAGCAGCAGCTTGCAGAAAAGTTACAGAACAATGTACATATATGCAAAATTATTGAGCTAGTGGGAGGTTTTTTTGGAATGGTAAGATAAAAATAGGAATTATTGTACTGCTGTATCTAGTTGATGGTCTAACCAGTAACACAGCATTCTCTGTCCCAAACATACACATTTATGGCCCAGTCAACTTATCTTTAACATGCAGTAGACTATGGAAAATCAGTAAACATAAAGCCAGTTTGGTATTGTAAGAAGTTAGCACCTCGCCCCCTCCTAGAAAAATTAAATATCCTAGGAAATATTGAAAAGGAAGAATATTATATTATATGGATAAAAAATGGGGAAACATGTTTTTAGGCACGAAACAGACTCACTCTCAATAGCCCCCACTTTCCTTAATTGGCCATTAAAATTCCCAAGCCAGTCTATTCTACGTAACAAAGAGCTTCCCCCTTCAGCTCCAGGGGGATGGGATTAAGGCATGATAGTATTAGCCCTTTACCCAAATCATCACACAGCATCTGGAAACTCAACCAAACTTGGACTTGGACTCAAGACAGCCTACAGAGTTGCCCCTGCATGGCCCCATGGGAGTCTGACAACCAATCAGAATACACTTCTTACACAGGAACAGGAAACAGAGAGGTGGGGCCGAACAGAGTATAAAGAACCCAGCCAGCCCCTTCTTCTCTCTTTTTCTTCTTCATCCAACATCTGGGAGCATGTGATCTCCTTTTCCCCCAGGATCTCAAGCCATGTGGTCCTGTCCACCATTAAACCATCTTGCCAAACAGCCTCCATGTCTCTAGTCTAGTGTAAGGTGACCAGACGTCCCGCTTTTGGCGGGACACCCCCGCTTTTTGATGCATTTTCCCGCGTCCCGCCCGCTTTTTAAAAGGCACGCTTTTTTTGGCGCTTGCAGCTCCCGCCCATCAGCTGCTGGGCTGGCTCATCGTTCTGTTCTATGCTACCACCTACAAATTTAAGCCAGCCCAGCCTGCTGCTCACTGATTTGATTGGCTGGACTTCAGCCAATCAGTGAGCTGGCCAACCAGCTCACTGATTGGCTGGACTCCTTAGCTGAGGACGCATGCGCGAGTCTCCATTTTATTTCGTCTTTGTTTTGGGCAGCTGCGCTTACTCACTGGTGGTGAGTAAATCATGTTTTGTATTAAATTTGGTACCATGGGAATCGGGAGGCGCTGGGCTGGGGGAAGGAGACAGCCCCCTTGCGGAGTTCGCAGCCAGCCCCTGTGCTGCGCTGGAACGGGCGGCAAAACCTCTGGAACCACGTGGAAGTTCTCGGGCGGCTGCTCCCAGCTCTCCTGCCCCGGAGGGAGCAGCCGCCGGCGGTGGCGGAGGAGGAAGCAGCCCGGCGTCGCTGCTCGCCGCGCGCTCCCTCGCTCGCGGCCAGGCTTTGGTGCTGCCTTTCCCGCTCTGTGCGTGCTGCCCAGACCAGACCTCTCTTCCTTCCGTGGAGTCCGTTCGTGAATCAATGGGATTCGCCGCGGAAGGAAGAGAGGTCGGGGGAGCGGCGCCGCCAGCAGAGAACGTCCCCTCGCTTCTGGGCCTCCCCGCTGCTGTCCCGATCTCTCTTCCTTCCGTGGAGTCCGTTTGTGAATCCATGGGATTCGCCGCAGAAGGAAGAGATATCGGGGAGCGGCGCCGCCAGCAGAGAACGTCCCCTCGCTTCTGGGCCTCCCCGCTGCTGTCCTGATCTCTCTTCCTTCCGTGGAGTCCGTTCGTGAATCCATGGGATTCGCCGCGGAAGGAAGAGATATCGGGGAGCAGCGCCGCCAGCAGAGAACGTCCCCTCGCTTCTGGGCCTCCCCGCTGCTGTCCCGATCTCTCTTCCTTCCGTGGAGTCCGTTCGTGAATCCATGGGATTCGCCGCGGAAGGAAGAGAGGTCGGGGAGCGGCACCGCCAGCAGAGAACGTCCCCTCGCTTCTGGGCCTCCCCGCTGCTGTCCCGATCTCTCTTCCTTCCGTGGAGTCCGTTTGTGAATCCATGGGATTCGCCGCGGAAGGAAGAGATATCGGGGAGCGGAGCCGCCAGCAGAGAACGTCCCCTCGCTTCTGGGCCTCCCCGCTGCTGTCCCGATCTCTCTTCCTTCCGTGGAGTCCGTTCGTGAATCCATGGGATTCGCCGCGGAAGGAAGAGATATCGGGGAGCGGCGCCGCCAGCAGAGAACGTCCCCTCGCTTCTGGGCCTCCCCGCTGCTGTCCCGATCTCTCTTCCTTCCGTGGAGTCCGTTCGTGAATCCATGGGATTCGCCGCGGAAGGAAGAGAGGTCGGGGGAGCGGCGCCGCCAGCAGAGAACGTCCTCTGGCTTCTGGGCCTCCCCGCTGCTGTCCCGATCTCTCTTCCTTCCGTGGAGTCCGTTCGTGAATCCATGGGATTCGCCGTGGAAGGAAGAGATATCGGGGAGAGGCGCCGCCAGCAGAGAACGTCCCCTCGCTTCTGGGCCTCCCCGCTGCTGTCCTGATCTCTCTTCCTTCCGTGGAGTCCGTTCGTGAATCCATGGGATTCGCCGCGGAAGGAAGAGATATCGGGGAGCGGCGCCGCCAGCAGAGAACGTCCCCTCGCTTCTGGGCCTCCCCGCTGCTGTCCCGATCTCTCTTCCTTCCGTGGAGTCCGTTCGTGAATCCATGGGATTCGCCGCGGAAGGAAGAGAGGTCGGGGGAGCGGCGCCGCCAGCAGAGAACATCCCCTTGCTTCTGGGCCTCCCCGCTGCTGTCCCGATCTCTCTTCCTTCCGTGGAGTCCGTTCGTGAATCCATGGGATTCGCCGCGGAAGGAAGAGAGGTCGGGGGAGCGGCGCCGCCAGCAGAGAACGTCCTCTGGCTTCTGGGCCTCCCCGCTGCTGTCCCGATCTCTCTTCCTTCCGTGGAGTCCGTTCGTGAATCCATGGGATTCGCTGTGGAAGGAAGAGATATCGGGGAGCGGCGCCGCCAGCAGAGAACGTCCCCTCGCTTCTGGGCCTCCCCGCTGCTGTCCTGATCTCTCTTCCTTCCGTGGAGTCCGTTCGTGAATCCATGGGATTCGCCGCGGAAGGAAGAGATATCGGGGAGCGGCGCCGCCAGCAGAGAACGTCCCCTCGCTTCTGGGCCTCCCTGCTGCTGTCCCGATCTCTCTTCCTTCCGTGGAGTCCATTCGTGAATCCATGGGATTCGCCGCGGAAGGAAGAGAGGTCGGGGAGCAGCGGACGCCAGCAGAGAACGTCCCCTCGCTTCTGGGCCTCCCCGCTGCTGTCCCGATCTCTCTTCCTTCCGTGGAGTCCGTTCGTGAATCCATGGGATTCGCCGCGGAAGGAAGAGATGTCGGGGGAGCGGCGGACGCCAGCAGAGCACGTCCTCTGGCTTCTGGGGCTCCCCGCTGCTGTCTGTGGATCAATGGGATTCTGTTAAGGTTACAATTGGATGTGTTGGACGAATCTTAAAAGATGAAACTTTTATTAAAACGTTTGACTTAACTAATAAACAAACTAATCCAACCTAAATGTAGAGGAGGAGAAGAAGAGGGGGATTTAAAAAGAGCAGAGGAAAAAGAAAAGAAAGCATGAAGAAAACATAAAGAAAGGGATGGGAGGGAGGGAAGGAAGGAAGGCAGTTTATGTTGAAACAGAAAATATTATATAAGGAAGAAAATGGAAATAACTTAGGAAGGAAGGAAGGAAGGAAGGAAGGAAGGAAGGAATTGCACTTAATATTGAAGGAAAAGAGAATGAAGGAAAAAGTATTGGAAGGATTGAAAGAAGGAAGGAGGAACAAAGAATTACACTTAATATTGAAATGGAAAAGAAAATATAATGAATGAAAGAAGAAGTATAGGAAGGAAGGAAGGAAGGAAGAAACAAAGACTGTTGAAACAGAAAAGATAATATAAGGAAGAAAATGGAAAGACGTATAGGAAGGAAGGAAGGAAAAAAGGAGGACAATGTTGAAATGGAAAAGAATATACGGAAGAAAATGGAAAAAATTATAGGAAGAAAGGAAGAAATGTACTTAATATTGAAACAGACAAGGGAATGAAGGAAAAAAATATTGGAAGGATTGAAAGAACAAGGTTTTCCTTGTATGGGATTGATAGTGTCATTCTTAAATTTATTCCCCAAAATTTTTCCCATTTGTCTAGTTCAATGTTATAGCCAAAGTTCTGTGCCCATTTTATCATTGGTTCTTTTACAGTTTCCAATTTCCTCTTCCATTTGATACTTCAAGAGGAATTTGTATATTTTCCCTATCATCTTTCTGTCCTGACTTTGAATAATTTTATTCAATTTGTGTGGTTCTGTTTCAATACCATATATTTTAGTGTCTTTATTGTATTTAGTTTTAATTTGCAGGTAGGTTAGCCAGTCACCTTTCATATTCTGATCTGCCAATTCTTCAATTGTTTTTAAATTTCCCTGTCTGTCAATTAGATCTCTGTATCTTAGAATTTTGTTCCAATCTGTAAAATTTGGGTGTGTCGTTCTTTCAGTTGGTGATAGCCAATTTGGGGTTTTCACATAGTGGATTTTTTTGATTTTGAGCCATTGTTGCAGTAAAGTTCTAATTAAATGATTTTGAAAGTATTTGTGCGTTTTATGTTTGTCATTCATTCCATAAGAAATTATGCCAGCCTGCCTGCAGGTCATGGCCTTCTAGGATCAGAATTCTTTTATTCTTTAACTCAATCCAATCCTTCATCATTGTCATTGTTACTGCAGTTGCGTATATATAGGCTCCCTGTGTGCTTCCATCCATCCCTACGAAGATCTGCTGACTCTGCCTGCCTGCTGGTAAGTGAGCTGGGTTTTTTCTTTTATTTTTTTAATGTATTTTAAAATAATATTTTATTTATTGTGCATATGATTTTTAAAAATAGTGTTGTTCTGTGTTGATTCTTTTTTTAAATTGTCTTAAACTATTTAAAAAAAGATTCTATCCAAAATAAATTGAAACAAGCCATTTTTAAAATTTCTATGCACAATACTTTGAAATGGACTCAGGAGTCATGATTGACACTGAGTGAATTTGCACTTTTAATAATCAGGAAGATACAATGGCATTGAAAAAAGTGACTGATGACCATTTTTCACACTTAGCGACCGTTGCGAC
Source organism: Thamnophis elegans (assembly GCF_009769535.1). NCBI lineage: Eukaryota > Metazoa > Chordata > Lepidosauria > Squamata > Natricidae > Thamnophis > Thamnophis elegans. Next base: position 71,697,761 of record NC_045543.1, on the reverse strand, counting down.
CATTTTTCACACTTAGCGACCGTTGCAGCATCCTCATGGTCACGTGATCAAAATTTTGTTTGGCAACAGATTCGTATTTATGCTGGTTTCAGTGTCCTGGGGTGACCTTTTGACAAAAAATTTTTTTAATCAAGCCCCCCCCCCCCCCGGTCAAGGGCGTCCCCCTTTTCCAATCTGAAAATCTGGTCACCTTAGTCTAGTGTCTTTTTCCCCACTTGTAGCTGAACCCAGAAGGACATTTCTTCCAACAGTATAGTGGTGAAGATGCTGAAATTGACCAGAACTAGAAAGTAGAAAATTGAGTTGTAGGCCTCCTGTAAGCAGGAAAGCTGGCTAGGTAACTTTGGTCCTGCCTCTCCATCTCTCTCTCTCTCTTCCCCCCTCCCTCCCTCCCTCCCTCCCTTCCTTTCTCTCTCTCCCTCCCTCCCTCTGTCAGCTCAATCGACCTCACAGGGCTGTTGTTTGGGGAAAATAAGAGCAGAAGTATTAGGTGGCACAGTGGATAGAAAGCAGTACAGCAGGTTAACTGCCTACAGTCTGGAGTTTGATCCTGAGGGGCTCAAGGTTGACTCAGCCTTCCATCCTTCCAAGATTGGTAAAATGACAACCCAGATTATTGGGAGCAATGTGCTGACTGTGTAAACCACTTAAAGAGAGCTGTAAAGCACTGTGAATTGGTACACAAGTCTAAGTGCTATTACCAATGCTATTGTTAAGTTATCCCACTTATGTTTGTGTGTATATAAAATATAAAAATAATGGGATAATAATCCACTCCCAAACGTGAGGAAAAGTCTGGCAGAGGCCCTGAAAAGAAGAAGAAGGAATCCGCTTTCGCTGGGGAATCCAACCCCCCTCCTTTTGCCCAGCCATTAAAGGGAGACGCGGACGCTACCTCCTCTTCTTCGGAGGACTCCGATGACGACACATCGCCTCACTTGGTGAGTTCAAACAAGGGGCCCCTGCTAATCCCTATTGAATTAAAAGTTCCTCCTGAGGGGGAACCTGCCACCCTCCTGGCTTTACTTGATTCCGGCTGTTCCCGCTCCATGATCAACCCAGCCATGGTGGAAAAATTAGGCCTCAAATTGCGCACTTTGAAAACCCCAATTGTATTTTGCCAAATAGATGGATCCATTGCGGGGGGGGGGGCGCCCATTTTTTTATGGAGCCTTTGGAAATGAGGATGGGTACCCATACTGAATTAATCTCTTTTGTGGTCGCACCTGGCATGGACAGGCCACTCATTTTGGGCATCCCATGGCTCCGGAAGTGGAACCCTCACATAAATTGGCGAACAGGCCGCTTACGCGTTCGCTCGAAGGTGCCTCCAGTGGGAGAGGGCTCTCCGGACCAACCTATCACTGACGTTCCTGAAATGGCCGCTAGAGGGCAGGAGAGGATTGCAGGGGAGGAGAAAATTCCGAAGGAATATCTGGATCTTAAGGACGTCTTCAGCGAACAATCTTCGGACATTCTGCCCCCCCACAGGCCTACTGATTGCTCCATAGACATTTTACCCGGGGTTAAGCTCCCTAAACCCCGGATTTATTCCATGTCGCCCAGGGAAATGGAGGAGATGCGTTCTTTCATTGACAAAAATTTGAAACGTGGTTTCATTGAACCGGCTCGACCCAAAGTGGCTGCCCCTGTACTGTTTCGTGAAAAGAAAGATGGCTCTTTTCGCTTATGCTGTGATTTTAGAAATCTTAACGCTGTATCAACTCAGAACCTCTACCCACTCCCATTGATGAAGGACTTGTTGGCACAGCTAGGGAAGGGCCGCGTTTTCACTAAATTGGACTTGCGAGAAGCTTACTATAGAGTACGCATTAAGGAAGGCGACGAATGGAAAACTGCTTTCAACTGCCCTCTTGGTTGCTTCCAGTTCCGGGTTATGCCTTTTGGCTTACAAGGGGCTCCTGCTGTGTTCATGCAACTTATTAATGAAATCTTGCACGATCATCTCTACAAGGGCGTTATCGTATACCTGGACGATATCCTCATTTATACTCGCAGTTACGACCACCACGTCAATCTGGTGCGCACTGTTCTGAAAAAACTCCGTGCCGCTGACCTTTATGCTAAATTGTCTAAGTGTGAGTTTCACCAATCTAAAATTGACTATTTGGGCTACCGCATCTCCCCTGATGGCATTGAAATGGACCCTGAAAAAGTGAAGGCGGTCACTGAATGGGACGCGCCCAAAACTCGTAAGCAATTGCAAAAATTTTTGGGTTTCGCTAATTTCTACCGTCAATTCATTCCCTCTTTTGCTCAGATTGCCCTCCCTATTACTAATTTGCTCAAGACGAAAGGCGATCCGAAGCCTAAACCTAATAAGCCTTTAGACTGGAACATGGAATGCCAAGCGGCATTCGAGAAACTTAAACGCCTTTTTGCCGCTGAACCAGTTCTTAAGCATCCTGATCTCGACCGGCCTTTCGTCGTCCAGGCTGATGCCAGTGATGTCGCCGTAGGGGCCATTTTGCTGCAAGCCAACGACCAAGGTAACTTGCAGCCTTGCGCATACACCTCCCGTAAACTCACTGACACGGAGCGGCGTTGGGCGGTTTGGGAGAAGGAGGCTTTCGCCGTCCGTTGGGCCCTCGCTACTTGGCGCCATTTCCTAGAAGGCGCTAGACACCCATTTGAGGTTTGGACTGACCACAAGAACTTGGAAGCGTTACGAACGCCTCGTCGTCTCTCCCCCAAACAGATGCGATGGGCCCAATATTTCAACCGTTTCAATTTCACTCTAAAGTATATCCCAGGCGGAAAGAACTTCATGGCGGATGCTTTGTCCCGATTACCTCAATATAATTGCTCTACACTGAGTATCGTTCAACCGCTCCTGGCAGCTCCGGTACTCACACGTCAGCAGACCCAAGCTCAGAGGGAAGTGCCTCAAGATCTACTTTCTGACCTTAAAAAAGCTCTTCCTCACGACGACTGGTTTCTGAACCATCGGGACGAGTGCACCATGCGGGACGATCTACCGTGGATTGGTGCTAAATTATACATCCCCGCGTCCCTACGTCTGGTCGTCCTTCGTCGCGCTCATGACTCCAGATTGGCGGGTCATTTTGGGTTCGTAAAAACTTTGCACCTCGTGAAGAGACAATTCTGGTGGCCCTCTTTAAAAAAGGACATTGAACTTTATGTGGCCAGTTGCCCAGTTTGCGCTACCGCCAAAAAAACCGCCGGGGAAACCGCAGGGACTACTCCAGTCCGTCGCTCGCCCGGTTGCCCCTTGGAAGGAGATTTCTATGGACTTTATTGTTGAGCTTCCCGAAAGCCAGGGGCATACCGTCATCTGGGTGGTCACTGATTTGTTTTCCAAGCAAGTTCATTTCGTGCCTTGTCACAAAATTCCTTCCGCCAAGGCATTGGCTAAACTGTTCCTTTCACACATCTACCGTTTGCATGGGGTTCCCGACCGTATTATCTCCGATCGTGGGGTCCAATTTACATCTACTTTTTGGAAGGAATTTCTCAAACGCATTGGGTCCGCCCAGGGCCTTAGCTCCGCCTACCATCCTCAGACTAATGGCGGCTGTGAACGTACAAATTCCGTCCTTGAGCAATATTTACGTTGTTTCATCAATTATCAACAAGACGATTGGGTCGACTTGTTGCCACATGCTGAGGTGGCCTACAACAACTCGGTTCACTCCAGCACAGGGTTCACCCCTTTTCGGGTCGTTTACGGCCAAGATTTTGTTCCTATTCCCGAATTGCCTACTGCCCAACCACAGGTTCCTTCAGTTGCGGACTGGAGTGAGCGTCTCAGTCGCATTTGGCCTCTGACTCTTTCCACTTTGGACGCTGCACATAAGGCCCATAAGAAGCAAGCCGATAAGAAACGCTCTCAGCCCTATGAATACCGCATTGGGGATTTGGTGTATTTGTCCACGAACTTCTTGCACACTACACAGAAATCAAAGAAATTGGGACCCAAGTATGTTGGCCCTTTCCCTATTGTGAAAGTCATCAATCCTGTTTCTGTTCATTTACAATTGCCCAAACATCTCAACCGAATCCACCCGGTGTTCCACATCAACCTCATCAAGCCTGTTCGGGTTTCCCACTTACGCCCCCCAGATGAACCTCCGCCTGCTCCGTTGCTGATTGATGGGGAACATCATTTTGAAGTTCGTGACATTCTTGATTCCCGCAGGCACCGTAATCGCATCCAATACCTGGTAGCTTGGAAGCACTTTCCCCCCTCCCACACGGAATGGGTTGATAAATCCCACGTTCGTGCTCCCCGCCTGCTACAGAAATTTTATGCTTCTTATCCCGACAAGCCTTGACTTTTCTCCCCTCCCTCTTCTTTTTGTGTTTTGTCATTTGTCTGTTTTGTTTCTTTTTTTTTCCAGGCCTGACAGCCTTTTTTCCGGGGGACAGCCGGATGTCAGCTTCTGCCTTGCTGTTGCTTCAGCTGCCATGAAACGGGAAGGGGGGGGCTTGTATTTGGGAGGGGTTAATTGATGTGCTGGAGGAATGTTCTAGGATGGGCCAGACGTTGGGATTGCGCATGCGTCTGTGTTTCCCGCCTGCATCAACGGCCTCGACATTCCATCTTTCGGCCTGTCTTTTTGAAGTTATCTCACACCTGACACTTGAAGGACTTATGATTGGACTGGAGCTTTGATCCTAAGGGGGGGGAACGGGCTATTCTATATATCAATTGCTTTCGCGCCAAATTAAGCAGACTTTGCTTTGCTACTGCTCGCTTACCATTTATAATTAGTAAAAGTACTTTTGATTTCCAACCATGGAGTCTCTTAGTCTTCTTTCCTAATTATGGAATGGAGTGGTGCCTGACACTACCCCTGAAAAGCGTTCGGAGACTACAGCTAGACCAGAATGCAGCCGCGTGAGCGATATTGGGTGTATCGAGATACACCCATATTACCCCTATCCTCCGCGAGCTGCACTGGCTGCCAGTTGGTCTCTGAACGCAATTCAAGGTGTTGGTCATTACCTTTAAAGCCCTATATGGCTCAGGACCAGCGTATTTGCGAGACTGCATACTGCCACATACCTCCCAACGGCCGATAAGATCCCACAGGGTGGGCCTCCTTAGGATGCCGTCGGCCAGACAGTGTTGGCTGGCGGGGCCTCAGAGGAGGGCCTTCTCTGTGGCTGCTCCGACCCTGTGGAATCAGCTTCCCCCAGAGGTCCGGACCTCACCCACCCTCATGGCCTTCAGAAAAGCTGTCAAAACCTGGCTGTTCCAGCAGGCCTGGAGCTGTTGACCTTATTATGTAGGGTCTAGCCCCGATCAGAACGTATGCGTGTTGGGGAATTTTTAAATCATTTTTATTTTTATTTTGTTTTTCTTTTCTTGTTCTTGTAAGCCTCCCGGAGTCCTCCGGGTTTGGGCGGCCTATAAATCTAATAAATTGAATTGAATTGAATTAAAGGATTTATCTGCCTCTCATCTCACCAGAAGCAACTTTTATGAGTCTTCCAGGGAGTCAAATGTCAATAGGCTAGCCAGAAACCACAAACAGACCAGTTTTCCATGTATTTTTCTCTCTTTAAATATTCTGTACTCAGTTCATACCTGAAAGTGTGGCTATGACAGTTCTATTTACCATCATTCAGCCCAGATGCCAAGTTATTAGCCTGCAGTTACATGGCAGGCTAGTATCAGATTCAAAAATCTGCACTTCAGGACTGGTATTCAGCTACTTTACCTACCGGTTTGCAAATGTGAGCGTGCACATGCCTGTGCATGTACTCGGCCTTTCCCACATGCATTTTGATTGCATGCGTGGTTAGCATGCATGCACACGGTTTGAAAATGAGGCTTCATAGGACATTTTGGAGCTGGGGTGAATGTGGGAGCCCAACCGTGATTTCCACTACCAGTTTGGTTGAACCAGTCCGAACCGGCTGAATACCACCTCTGCTGCACTTCCATAGCAATAGCAATAGCAATAGCAGTAGACTTATATACCGCTTCATAGGGCTTTCAGCCCTCTCTAAGCGGTTTACAGAGAGTCAGCATATTGCCCCCAACAATCTGGGTCCTCATTTTACCCACCTCGGAAGGATGGAAGGCTGAGTCAACCCTGAGCCGGTGAGATTTGAACCGCTGAACTGCTGATCTAGCAGTAGCCTGCAGTGCTGCATTTAACCACTGCGCCACCTCGGCTCTAGCAAGCACAAATTGAGTGTAAAATGGGCCCCCGTCTTCTGATTAATCTGCAGTACTGTTTTCTTGGGTTCACACAATACTGCTCATGATTCATAGATTAGAGTCTAAACTCACTCATTAAATATAACCATTTTCCATTTAGTTTTAGAGCTGGAGAAGGGGGAGGAAATTTGATGAAAAGCAAACTGGGTTACCAATTAATGCATTGATTTGACGTGTAGTCAAAGTTAATTTGATTGAAGGGAGGGAACAGTTTTCCCCCCTTTTCTTCAGAGCAACACTGCTTCCTCCGAGAGCACAAGCAGATTCAGCCAATAATAAAAGATGGCTAAAACATGGAAGAATTACATTAGAAATATGTATGTTATCCAGATCATGAGCCGGAGAGCATTTCTAATAGTCTGCCTGCAGGAGCATTTATGCCCAATAAAGGAAAGTGAAAATACATCCAAAGGGTATTGGAAAATATCCTCCCTAAGGTTACTAAGAGCTGCCAAAGATGAACTAATGAATTGAATTACCTTAGAAGAAAAGACGCCTTTCTCTCTCTCTCTCTCTCTCTCTCTCTCTCTCTCTCTCTCTCTCTATCTATCTATCTATATATATATATATATATATATATATATATATATGTGTGTGTGTGTGTGTGTGTGTGTGTGTGTGTGTGTGTGTGTGTGTGTGTGGTGTGTGTGTCACGTATACACACACACACACACACACACACACACACATATATATATATATATATATATATATATATATATATATATATATATATATATATATCTTAGTGACTAATATAACTAGATAGATCTATAGTAGTCTCCCTTTATTTATTTATCAACACAAATGCAACACAAATGTAACAAGGCAACATAAAAAAATGGCTTTCTGCCTGGATGGCTCCCAGAGTGAGACGATAGACAGAAAAGGGAAGCAGTATGCTCTCTCCCATATTTGGGCATACCAGGGGCTGTAACACTCTGTGTGTGTGTGTGTGTGTGTGTGTGTGTGTGTATGTTTGTGTGTGTACGCGCGCACACGCCCGTGCATACATACCAGGGCTGGGTTTCGACCGGTTCGCACTGGTCCCTGCGATCCGGTTGGTCGCCGAACCCGGAAGTAAGTAACTTCTGGGAACGGCGAAGCCCCCCCCGCGCCCACGCGCGCCCGCACACCCGCGCCCGCTCCTTACCTGGTTTTTTTCGAATTTCGCGCTTTCCACGCATGCGCAGAACGCCTGCGCGATCCTCCAGGAGCAGCTGGAGCACCGCGCAGACGCTAGTACGCATGCGCGTGCTGTGCGCATGCATGCGTGCGCCACGTGCATGCGCGAGGACGCCGCGTGCGTGCGCGAGGACGCCGCGTGCGTGCGTGAGGACGCCGCCGGCCTCGTTCCAACCGATCCGGTTGGAACGGGGCGAGAAACCCACCCCTGATACATACATATATACATATATGCATACACACACACACACACACATACGGACACACACACAGACACAAAGACAGTGCATGGATTTCAGCAATATTTGCTTGTTAATTGGTTTGATGTTTTGATCTCACTTAACTCTTTTAAAAATAATGAGGATGAGCACAGACTCTCAAAAGGGATTGTTGGGGGGGGGGGATCTTGCACTTTTCCAAAAGAACGTTTGCTGATTCAGTTTGCTTTGTAGTTTAAAAATGGGCATCTCCCTCCCTTCCTTTCTCTTTTTCTAATTTTTGAAGATATTTTTTCCTCCCCTTTCTCTGCAAGAAAGCCCCCTACCAGGAAGGATAATGCAGAACACAAGAAGGCTGCATTCAGAGGAACTGCTTAGAGGTGGCTTGCTAGGCTGAAGGGCAGTGCTTCTCTCCACTGATCTGCCTTTCTTTTTGCCAGCAGTCTCTGCACAATGAGAATGAAAAGATTGTCCTTCTGTTTACAAAGCATCTGACTGCCAGCTTCCTGCTAGCTGCAAGGGGAAGCTCAGCTTTGACAGTGTAAGTTTTTATTCATGGGCTATCAATGTCAGAAAATGGAACATACAAAGAAATAACTACTGGAGGCAAAAGACCAGTCCGACAAGCACATATGTTTGTCCCCATCCCCCACCCACCCCAAGGCTCCCGGTGTTAATGGGTTATTGGCTCTCCCCCTCCCTGCTTGCCTTCAGAAACAGAAAGAAAGCATGAAAGAGCACCCAACCTTTGCTTTATCTAACAATTGGCATCTAAACCGGGAAAGGGCAGGGAATCTGCTTTAGGAATATCTTTGAATCAAGTTGCAAAAATAAATTTAAAAAATGGCCAGGAGAAATACATATAAAATTATATAGAGCAATATAATAAATTGCTAAGTATCTTGGGTTTTGGTTTTTTTTCCTAAACAACTAGAACATTAAAAGGAGAGCTTCTTCAGTGGAATTAGGTTTTTTCAGGATTTCAGTTAAAAATAATTCAAAGCAGCAAATGTACCATACAGCTCCCTCTTCAGGGGTCAGATTCTACCAATTCAGACCAGTTTGGGTGAACCGGTAGCTCTGACTATCAGCTGGGAGCGAACCAGTTTGTTCCAACTTTCGGCTGGCCCTGCCCACCTCTGTGCTATACTCACCCACATTCTCTTTTCTGAAGCCCAACTGATAGGCATGGCAGAGTGGATTGCCACGCCTCAACTGTTTTGTACCGGAGCTGCAGTAGAAGGTAAGTTTCCTAATGAACTGCACACATGCAGAGTGCATGCTCAGTGAACTGGTTGTTACACTGGTCGAATCTCACCATTGTTCCTCCTCCTATTTTTCCCACAAGAACCCTGTGAGATGGGTTATACTGAGAGAGTGACTGCTCAAAGATCACCAAGCTGGCTTTTATGGCTAAGATGGGACTTGAACCCACAATCACCTGCTTTCTAGCCTGGTGCCTTAACCACAAGACCAAACAGGTTTTACCCTGATCTTATAAACAATATGGCTCAGCTTGGGAATCAATGTTTTCTAGTGAGGTTAAAGGATCTTGAAATAGCTCAAGAATTGTCCTTGACTGCCCAGTTTCCACCCGGTTTAGACTAGGAAAGCAACTGCACCAATATGTTCCTGCATATATCATGGACAGCAAAGGTGATTAACAAGCAAATACTGGAGTGCATAACACCAGAATGCCACTAGAAGGCAAAATCACAAACTATGTCTCACTTACATTGGCCATGTCTTCCGGAGGTATTCACTGGAGAAAGCAATTATGTTGGGAAGAGTTAGTCTTAAAGGAAATCAAGCCATCAAAAAACAGGGTGGCAGGACACCATTAAAGCTGACTGTTGTGGCCTGCCAGTGGCCAGCGGAGCTGGCTATAGATTCGGACAGTGAGGAGGTTGGGGAGGAACATGGGCCAGTCCGCAAGTCTGGGGGAGGCTCTAATGAGAGCTCTGTGTCAGAGGCAGAGAAGGGGCCAGAGCTGTATGCCAGTAATCACCTGCCTTCAGAGTCAGACATCAGTGAGGCAGATGAACAGCTGGAGCCTGTTTCCAGTGTGTGCATGCGCAGAGTTGCCAGTTGAAGGAAACAGCTAAAGAACAGGGGTCTACTTGGGAGTAAGGCCATAGGTGGACAATGAATGGCCCCTCCCAGAGGAAATAAAAGAGGAGTGAAAGAGGAGTGGAATTTGCAGGAGACAATTAGTTCACTTAATTGGTTTGTGACTCTCCGATACTCCTTGCCAAGTTTTGCAGTTATCAGTCTGGCAGCTCTCCAAGCCACTGTGACTGTAAATCCTCCCTTGAAAGACTTTGCTGGATGTGAATGAGCAGAATTTACAGTAAATTAATAAAAGGAGTTTTTGCCAGGACAAGGAGTTTGCTTCATGCTCTTGGGAAACCTAGGTCAGACACTGACACCAGCCAGAGCATATAAAAAGTCAAATACATAATGCAAAATCAAAAGATGTGGCTCCCAAAATTAATAGTTTAAAAAAAGGTTTAAATCACCGAATCACCAAGAGTCGGATTTGACTGAATGGATAACATCAACACCACCAATACAGAATGATTTTTAGTGGGTTATCTGATGAGTTCCAAGCTCAGTTGCAAGCTCCCTAATCCAGAAGATACAATGGGGACTGGTATCTAAAGCCTTTAAGATATCAATTACCAAAGGTATCAAAAGTTTCTGAATTATCAGATAGTTATCAAGGACAACAAGCAGAGACAGTTTATTTCTGTCTTGTTTCCCCCATTATAGAATGACCAAAACCATCCCCATGTCATGAGCTACCTAGAAACTAGATTGAATAGGTTTAAATAAATGTGCTTCATTAATATTAATTCAGTCCTCATATGAAAGTTGTAAACATTCATTTCTGAATCATGAACACTTGTGCAAAACTGACTAAAAGCATTTTAAAATAGTTATGCTTTGAAAAAATATTCAGGGTTCAAATTCTTTACTCAACAGACAGAAAGGAGAAAAATATTAAATTAATAGTAAAATGGGTTCTGCCATGGAATTACCTTACAGTAGAAGTTGGATAACAATTCCTCTTTTTTCTGGGGTCCTGTTTGGTGCAAATATGGTGGATCAAAAGGGCAAAATTCCTGTTATAGGCATAAAAATTCCATTGTGCAAGTAACAGTCCAATCATCCAAGCAGAAATTCACTCATGCAACTTTAAATTTTTCCCATAATTCTTAAAGCAATAGTGCTTTTTTTGGGGGGGGGGAGTCCTACCTTTAGTATATAACTACTAGTAAATACATTTTAGAATATTTTCATACTAAACTGAACATATCTGTTCAAAAAGAACATCTCAACCTTCTTGATTTAGGATAAGTTAGAAAGAGTTAAATAATCCTACAATTTGTGTAGGGTGCTTAAATACAATAACTATACTTAGTTATAACAGCACAAAATTTTTATCTTGATTTTAATAAATCATCAACTTTTTTTCCCCAGACAATAAAAACTACTTTGATTTACTCTGCTGTAGAAATCTATACAAAAATATTAGCTTGAATCTTAGTAATTCATAACTCTTGACCATTTATCATAATCATCTTTTTTCCCCCAGAAAAAAAGGGTTCACATGACAATTAAGGATACGTTCCTATGTACAATTAAATCCTGTGGGACTTGGTTCAGTGAAAATGCATACCAGAAGTCATGTCAGAGTAAAAGAGCACCAAAGTTTTAGAGATGAAACTGACAAATGCTGCAAAGATTTGACTGGTGGAGAAGGAAACAGAACATGAAATATGATAATAGGCATGGAGTAAATTTGCTGAGTTCACACTTTAACATCAGCCTGCCTGACATTTCCTTACACAAATAAGAACACTGAAACACAGGTCTCCTTTCATATTTGTGCTACTATACTTTCTGATGCAGTTCTGCAATAAAATTGCTAACAGGAGTATTAAATCACAAGGCAGAATGAGTAATTCAGAATAGGTTTTCATTTTCCCAGAGAGAAACAAGAAGATCAGAAACCATACATTTGGAACCTAAAAGCAATAGCAATAGCAGAACTTAAAAGCAATAAGAATATTAGACATATACTGTTTCATAGTGCTTTACAGCCCTCGCTAATTAGTTTACTGAGCCAACATATTGCTTCCAATAATCTGGGTCCTCATTTTACTGACCTCAGAAGGATGAAAAGCTGAGTGAACCTTGAGCTGGTCAGAACTGAACTCCTGGCAGCGAGCAGGGAGTTAGCCTCCAATACTGCATTCTAACCATTCTGCTACCACTGCTCTTAAACGTGAAGCTCTGACCTTCTTCTATTTCTGTAAAGTTTCCCAACCTTAGCCATTTTAAGATGTGTGAACTTCAACTCCAGTTTCCTGGACCTTTTCTAACTACACAGTAGTTACACAATGTGGCTGTTAAGTGAATCATGTCCAAATTTACTAGTTTGTTGCCATGGTCATTAAGCAAATCCCAGCTTCCCCCACTGAATTTGCTTCTTGGAAGTCCCTGAGAAGATAGCAAATGTTGATATTATGACCCTAGAATATTGCAACCATTTAAAAATACGACGGTTGCCAAATAACTGGATTTGACTTTGTGGATGTTGCAATTTTTGCGGGACGATAAATCATAATTTTTTCATTGCTGTGGTAACTTTTTGTTAAATAGTTGTAAGTGAAGAACTACCTGTAGAATAAAGAACAGAAAAAAATAACATGGAAGAAAAGTAAAGATGTTAAAAAAATAGAGAGAAAATAGAAATACTGAAGGCACAAATCCTATCTGCAATATGTAGCTGCTTTGTTGTGCTTTCTTTTCTGCCTCCAGGCCAGGCAGGAAATATCATCTATTGAAATCTTCCTCCAATTAGGATGCACCACATATGAGTTATACTATTGCATAAAATGTGGAGTTCCCCCCAGTGGTAGGTTTGGACTGATTTGGACAAACTGGTAGTTGTTTGCTGGCTGGGTCACTGGAACTGGCAGTGACCCTGACCTGCCACACCTCTGAACTGATTCCCTGGTCAGTATGACATGGGGGTGTGTTTTTTTGCATTTTTTAGTATTCTGCGCATGCAGAGACTTATTTATGGGCAACTGTGCATGCGCACGGAGCTTCAGGAAATGGTGAATCTCTAAACCAGAGCAAGACTGGTTCAAGGATTTGATTTGTACGCACACCGAACCGACAATAATACCGGCAGCAACCCACTCCTGGTTCCTCCCCCATTACGCTCATATAATTTGCAATATGACCACTAGGTGGTAATATAGAGTTAGTATTTTTGTATCTTTTGGACACTACCTAGTGGTGCTCTACATTTATGCAACCAGGATTCTAATTGTGAATAAATATTCTGAAGAGATGGAATTAGAAAATGGCTGAGTTTGGCTGTATGCATTGTTGTGGAAGATGTAAACTAATCAGAGGTGATATTCAGATGATTCGGACCGGTTCGTCTGAACCAGTAGCAGAAATCACCTACCCGCCCCAGCTCTATACCATCCTATTTAGGCATGTTTTTGAGGCTGGGCGCATGCACAGAAGGTGCTTGCTCGAGCAAAGGGCATGCACGGAAGGCTAGGTGCATGCAAAGCAGGCACATGTGTGCACGGCGAACTAGTGGTAACAAAATATGAAACCCACCGCTGCAAACTTATGGCACGTCACCCCAGCTCAGCTCCACAGTGCATGCACATACACCTCCCACTGGCCATCTGATTTTCAGATCTGCCACATATGTGTGAGACATGTGCATATTTGCAGGGGCAGGGGGGAAGTGCAGGTCTGGGGTGCGGCTAACTAAACAACTAAGGACAGGAAGCAAGAAGCGATGAGTGCATTAAATGTCTTCAAGAAAACTAAGCTCAGAGAGCACCAAGGAGCCCCATACACAGAGATCAAGGTCAGACTGAAGGAAATCAGCAAAAATAATTTGAGCCAGGTGCTGGCTGTCGCAGAGCATATAATTTCAAATATCTTGACACACATCAACACAATGTCAAAGAACAACACAACACATCAACCCCACAAAATATCACCCTGACTTGTTTATTGTAAGATAGGTAACAATATAAATTGGTTTAATAAGATGAATTAATACACATGCCTATATTGCCTAAACACAGCATCTTGAAGTGGTATAGTAGGACAAATACCACTTCTAAAGTGAAACATTTGAAATAATCCTTGGACTATCTCAGCTTCAGCAGGACACCGAAAGACAAGCATAGGCACATAGGTATGTGCTTTGGGAAATGGTTAATCTCGAAATCAGGGCAAGACTGGTTCAGGGATTTGATAAATAACTCTCCCCAAAAAATGAATGAAGAATGAACATGAAAAAAACATGGAACACGGAAGCTGCTTGGAACAGAGTGAAAAGACTTGTTACTAAATGACACAGGAGTGAGTGGAATTGCGCCAGATTTTTCCTTTTAGTTGAAAAATATATGAACGTGACAAGTATATTTTTGTCTTTGTTGATTTAGAGAAAGTAGATGCTACTGTGAATAGGCTGGAATTAAGAACACTGTATAAATATGAAATTAGGAATCTCAAATTTGAAATCTGATGCTAGAATAAGTCCTTCCTGAGAACTGTGTCTTAAGTATTCTTCAAACTGAAAAATAGTTTTGTTCTTAACCAACCAACTTAAAGATCCATGCCAGATTTAAGTACTGATATCTAGGACTCTCCTAGATAAATTTCTCTTGACCAAATTAAATTTAGTATTTTTCTTTTGTTTTCTTTTATCTCCAACCTTAATTTGTTTTGTTTACTGCTCCCCTGTCCCTTGCCCTGATAGGAGAACAAATCATTCAATCCTAGAGGAAATCAACCCTGATTGTTCTTTGAAAGGATGGATACTGACGCTGAAGCTCAAATACTTTGACCACCAAATGAGAAGAGAGGACTCAGTGGAAAAGACCCTGATGTTGGGAAAGATTCAAGGCAAAAAGTGAAAGAGGATGAGTTGATTAGATAATGTCATAGATGTAATGGACATGAATATAGATTTAGGGAAGTGGTTGGATGCAACATTTTTTACTACCGGTTCTGTGGGTGTGGCTTTGTGGCCATGGCTTTGTGGGCATGGCAGGGGAAGGATACTGCAAAATCCCCATTCCCTCCCCACCCAACTAACTTGTTTTCCAGCTTCATTTTCCTGTTCAAGCAACAAAAGAAGATCAGTTGGGAGGCAGAGTGGGCGGGGCCAGCCTATTTGCCAGTTCTCTAAACTACTCAAAATTTCTGATACCGGTTCTCCAAAACCTGTCAGAACTGGCTGAATACTACCTCTGATTTGGGGAGACGGGAAGACATGGGATTACAAAGAGTCAGGCATGACTTACAATACTAATAATAACTGCTCTCCCTTCCCCCAAGTTTTGTTTTGTTTTCAGCCAAAGCATGGTAAGAATTCATCCTCAGGTCATCAAGCAAAAACTTACTTTTGTCTTATAAGAATCACTGGGAAGTCACGTAACCCTGAAAAGGGTTCTGATTGTAGTTTAATATGGAGGAAACTCTTTATGAATTTTCAGCTTGTGCATGGCTAATCCACAGAAGTAAAAAGGTATTTCCATCTTGCACAACATTTTTATGTGCAGTTATTTGCCAATAATGAATTATTTTAACATCAGTGCCAAACAATAAGACACTTCGTGTTTTTTTAAAAAAATATTTTTTCTGCAATTAATGGGCTTTCTATCCTACCCTATACTGAATGGGCATGCCATGCAAGCAAACAAATGAGCTGACTATCCAGTTTTCCCCCAATTAATGTCTATCCATGATCATTTTCGGAATATGCTTAAACAGCAAGATGAGATTGGGTAAAGAGACTGTGTAAGCAATTTTGTCAGAGGGATGCAGAGAATGTGTCTGTATTGGACATTGTACAACCTGTTAGGATAGCTGGAGAAAGAGGGAAAGACACTGAGAGATTTCCAGTCCACATATGAAAAATTATCCCTCCCCTTAAAAAAAAAACACCAAATGAACAGGCTGGAGATAAAAGGGCACAGTTATCTTGGATAATTTGACAATGATATATAGTCAATCTAGCTATGACACAGAACTTGAAGACAAATCTTAGAAAGCTATTTCAATCCATATTTATTCATGTATTCAAGAATGCTTCATAATCAATTCCAAAAATGATTTGTAGAGGTTTGTGAACATCACAAGAGACTTCCGATTAAAAGATGAGGAGACCCATTAATGAAGATAAGGGGAAAAAAATTAGCAAGTATACATAATGTAGCTTCATTTCCTTGTTTCACCTTTCTTTAACCTGATGGTTGATAAGTATTTCCTTTGATGGTTGTTCCTTACGATTCCCCCTGCTGAAGTTTGAAGGCTAACAATTTGCTGCCTTTGCTTGTTTCTATGTTCTGAGGTCAGATAAGCTGCAAAGATAGATTTTTCAATCAAACTAAAGAGAAGAAAAGTCTGTGTGATTTACAAAACAAACCAGTCTGAGGATTAGCTACCTGAGAAAGTTAAAGGAGATGTAATGCGAGAACCAGAAGAAAGCACAATAGAAATAAAGCAAATAATGTGACCTACTCCAAAAGCTAAAGTAGATGTAGCCAAGGTGTATCTAATTGTTCTTCAAGAGTAGAGTTATTGATACCCATCTCAATCCTTGCAGCTTAGCTAAATGGATTACCTCATTGATTTGGTATGGCAGAATGGAAAACGTTCGGCATCGTTCATGCTGAATAGGTCTAGATGGAAATGAGGTAATTTCAAATGACGATTTACTGTAATTTAAAACTCACACTCAGATTTTAATCGGGACTAACGTAAACCTTTTGTATCTGAGCCAAGCCAACTCATTTCATGTATTTAGAGAAGTTCAGCCCCTTTACAGAGACATTTAGCAGTAGTGTTTTGAAACAACCAAGAAGCAGCTTGGAGTTTTCTTTTTTCTTTAAATTTCTTCCTTAATAGTTGTTAGTTTCTTTCCCTTCTGAATCTGCTCATGCCTCGCAGTGGTGGCAGTACGTTGCAATGGGCCCGGCATCCACCATGTGCACATGTGCAGATTCGCATGCGTACTTACAGCCCGCGACACCCCAGTTGCTCAGCAGTGCATTGCGTAGGCGCCGTACGCTCCGTGTGTGCGCGCAAAAGCGCCAATCAGCTCAAATACAGGTAAGGAGGGCAGGCAGGCCCTCCATAGCACCATACCGGAATGGTACCTGGTGCTCCCAGCAGGGACAAGTATGCCCATACCGGGGCGTACCAGTCGTATCCCACCACTGTGCCCTCGGGAGGTATGGACGGGCAGAATTGTAGAAAATTGCTTTGTTCTAGGATGATCATACCTCCACAGTGCTGTTGTAGGCTGAAGGAAGCGGCATTATCCCGTCTCCCTATTCCTCTCCCCTCCTCTATTTTTCCTGTCTTTAAAAGTACAGAAGTTTCCCTTAGGTGATTTGCTGAACAAGAAGAGGTCAGGAGAGGCTCAGTCTGCAGGGATGACAAAAGTAAAATTGTGGAGACAAAGATCCTGTACAAATGCTAGCCATACATAGGGCAAAGCTTCGGAACAGATTTCATATTCGTTACAATACCCCATGAATGAGCTGTTAAGTCCCATTGATAAATCTCGCCTTAAACAGCATATAGATTTCTTTTTAAGCTACACATCCAAGCCAGACATCCCTTGCATTTTGATATCCCAAGCAGTTTTCTACTTCCAAAGGTTAGCCCTTATTTAACACTTTATAAACAAAGGGAAAACTGCATTACAAAGAGGGTGGGAGACAACAGTTTCTTTAGCACTCTTTTCTAACCTCAGAATATTCATCAACAACATTCAGTAAGCGACATCGCGACGACACGACATGCAATCTTGGGGCTCCAGGATTGCTGTCGATATCTCTTTTGCTGGCCAGTCCTTTTTGGATCTAAACCATTCTGAAGGAATGGTGATAGAGAAGAGCATGTCCTGCTCATCTCAGGGACATTGCAAAGTCCCTGATCGATCCAGGAGAAAGCTCTCTTTGCCGGCTATGCTTAATGGATGTTTAACAATTTTAAAAAATATATACATGTATATTAGATTGATGATATTAATAATGGGAAAAACATGGAATTGAAAATTATTAGAGAATGTTATCAATGCTAAAATAATAGAATGACTTAGAATGGGATATAAAAATTATTTATTATTGGATATATTGAAGATGATATAATGAATCATTATAATATAAATGGATACATGTTTAGAATACCTTGTTTAAAATGGAAAAACAATAGTGATAATCAAACAAATGAAGTATAATAATAATGTATGCAAAGATATTTGATTGACAATATGTGATTTTTGATAAAGCTCAAGTGATGACTATGGAAAGGACGCAGAAAGACCTTGTAACCAATTGACACACTGTATGCAGTTGAAGAGTTTTTTATGTTATATGTTTTGTGTGTTTGTGTTTGTTTGAAAATAAAAATTTTATTAAAAAAACAACATTCAGTAAGGATGGCATAGAGTAAGTATCACATCATGTTTTTTTTTAAGAAAAAAACCAGTAAGAATGGAACAAGTCAATCTGATATAGAAAGGATAAGAAGCACTGAATGATCAAGGACATAGACTTGCTTTGCTAGGACAAGAAAAGGATGCACAACTCAAGAATCATAAAAGAAAATACACATGCAAACACACACACACACACTTAACTCTTTCTGTCACTTTGTCAGCTTTGGAGAAAAGCTTAGGAAGGATGCTGACTCCAGCTGGCAAAATTAAAAATGTTCTCAAAAGGATTAGTTTCCAAATAGGCAAAATATATTAATATGCACAGTGCTTTACATAACAAAGATACCTTTTTGTTATATTAATAATATTCAACCTTACAATTAAAACAATAAGAACTAATGCAACTTTAAAAAAGAATAAAAATAGAAAAGAAGGAAAACAAATCATAAAGATACATACATACATGTATGTTCCCCTTTTATAACAATAACTATACATAGTTTTAGTAACTTATCCCCTTCTCTTAACATGCAACAAATGACCTTTTCTACCCATATCTCAATTTCTCTATAAACATATCCTTATTGTTCACAGTGACGTGCGGTGAAGCTTATGGCTGGTGAGGCAAAAAGAAAGAAAGCGGCTCCCCCCCCTGCAGCAGCTATGTCCGAAATAGAGGAGTCTCATGCCCCGCAGCTATGTCCGACCCAGCTGCAAGGCGCGGGGCGCCTCTATGTCAGACAGAAGCGGTGGGGCGCTTTCTTTCAGCTTTTGCCCGCCCCACAGGGCAAACACTTCCACCTTGCAGGCACCGGAGCAACAGGCCACCAGGAGTACATCCCGCCTGCAACAGAAGAGCACCGGTTCCTGCCCAGACAGGAGTGAGAGCCATGGAGGTGAAAGGCGAAGAGGGGTGGTGGGCGTTCCAAGAGGCCCCCCTCTCCTTTTTGCACTCCGCAAGCTAGGCCCGCAGTGGCAAGAGGTTCAGCTCCGCTTCTATCGCCCCCCCCGCTCCAGAGAAGCCGGCCATGGGTGAGTCTCCGCAGCCCCAGTTCCATCTCCAAGCAGCCCAGGGAGGAAACGGGCCAGCCCCGCTTCCCTCCCCGGACGTTCCGGGAGTGGAGGACCCACATTCTGCTCCCCCTTCCGAGCCTCGAGGCTTCTAGGGGGGGCGATAGAAGCGGAGCTAAGCCTCTTGCTGCTGCGGGCCTGGCTTGCAGAGTGCAAAAAGGGGAGGGGGCCTCTTGGCACAACCTCCCACCCCTCTTCACCTTTCGCCTCTGCGGCTCTCAGTCCAGCCTTGTCCGAGCTCCTCATTTGAAGAAGTCAGCTTCTTTTCACCACTTTAAATATTCTTCAGGGAACTATTTCTATTTCAACTGGTGAACCAAATAATACATACATGTTGCAGTGAATTTTGGGAAGTGTTCAAGAATAACTATAATTTTCTATAGGAAAATGACCATTTCAAAATGATGTCCCATATTACTACACTTATATACTCGGTCAAACATCAAATATCACTTTATAGCTGCATATTATAGGGGATGGATGATTGGAATTTTGAATTCCTCCCCCCTGCCCCCTCCCTCGCACCCACCTTTTCCAGTTGTGTCAGAGGATCATTTCAACTCTCCTCTTGTTTAAAAGGTGAAAAATTCCTTATGCAAAGGAGGCCCGTAGTTCTCTCGCCTCCCCCTGCAGTTAGCACTAAGCAGAGTCATTAAGAGCACTAAGCAGAGTCATTCTGGCAGCAACTACCTTAGCCTTTTTCCTTTTAATTTAATTTTCTTTTCTTTTTCTCATGACACTGGTGAGGCCCCACCTCCCCTGCCTCCCCTGACTGCACGTCCCTGATTGTTCAGTTCTAATCAGCAAAAATACATTAATGGTTGCCAGAAATAACAAGTATAACATTTATTTAGCTGTGATCAAATGAACTCATTTGTATACCTTGGTTTCAACAATTTTGATTCTTATCCCCTCAAATAATGTCCTAGAACTTGATTTCTTCTATATTTTTTCTTTATGCTTTCTCACAAAATTCTGTCAAAACCTGGATAGGAAAAAATATTTAGGTTCAGTCCCCGCAAAATACAGTGACACCTCACTATTCATCCTTAATTGGTTCTGGGAGGTATGATGAGTACTAAAAAGTATGAGTACAAAGCAAACCATGTAGCTTACCCACGCGACTCTGTGTTTCAGTCAGAAAGGACTGTGTATCTGTCCCTTTTCCCAAGTCAGTGACCTTACAAGCATGGCCAACTTCTTGTCCACCCTCTGACGCTGTCCCTCACTTCCTTTTGCAGTGCATAATGCACTAAACAAACAATAAGTAGAGGGACAACATTTTCATGTCAAAATGCATTGAGTACCAAATTTGATGGATTTCAAAGCAATTGAATATCAAGGTACCACTGTACCTTGATACCCTTCCATTCCAGGAGCCCGAATGACACAGTGGTTAGATTCTGTCCACAGCCAGGAGTTCGATCCCAACCAGCTCATGGTTGACTCAGCTTTCCATCCTTCTGAGATTGGTAAAATGAGGATGCAGATTGTTGTGGGCAATATGCTGACTCTGTAAACCTCTTAGAGAGAGCTGTTAAGGCCTTTTGAAGTCATATATAAATCTAAGTGCTATTGCTATTGCTCTATTCCAGACTTAGTTTGAGGTTGGGCAGTGCCAAAATCAAATCAAATCAATCAATCCATAATCTACTTCTGGTTCTGAAGGTGAATGTCCTTGCAACTCCCCCCCCTCCTCAGAACCACATCCCTCTAGAGATTCAGCTTGCTCCATTTTTTGAATTTAGGAAAGCAGTCAAAAACTGTTTCATTCAATAGTTTTTTGAAAGGGAGATGATTTGAGAGTATGCCATTAAATGGGTTTTATGATTGCCCAGCACAGGAACACTTTTTTATGTAATAGATTTATTGTTTTGCTATTTTATGCTGTTTTAATCTTTTTTTGGAGTATGGAGTATGATTAGAATTGCAGCCTAATCAAAGTCACTTGCAATGAGAATGCCAAACAAGACTAGTAAAATAAAAATATTAAATGTCTTATTTCCTTTCCTTTTTTTCCCTTTTACTTTGTCTATTTCCTCTTTTCTCACACCTCTCCTTGTTCTCTCATCTTTTGACTCTGCTTTCCTTGTAAAGAAATCTGCAATTAACTCTAAACTTGTTGAGAAATCTGCTCTTCTATCATAACCCTTGACTTTGGGTTGAATTGATTCAGATTTCCCATATTTCACAGAGAAAATGACTTAACCAAAACCTGCTTACCATGAAGGTGAATTTCTGGGCATCTATACCTCAACTTCCACACAGGAAATACTAACTAGAAACTGAAAGTTACGTCTAAACCAGATTTGACCTTTTCTATTGCTACTTTTATATTTAGAAAGCAAAAAGGAAAGAGGAGTTGCTCACTGATTTTATGACTCTGATATTCCCTTATCTCAAGACTTCAACTTATTTGCACATCACTCAATTTTACATCCTGCTTTCCAGCAATGGATCCATTTAGCCTATGTTAAACAGAAAGGTGCAAAATTTGCCATCATTGTGCTGAAGGGTTTCCATTAGTATTGGCATGATTGTTCTATTAACAAAAATGTAAGGGATGACCAGGCTGAACCCGAAGGAGGGGAACTAATTGTGTTGACTTTTATCTACTGTCTTTTACTTTGTTAATAGTTCATATTCCTATAGAGAGCATTAGCATACAGTAAACTTATATTCATTAGACTTGCCTGGACTCCTGATTCCTTGCACTTCACAAGAAATGTTTTTTGGCCACCTTTATAAAAAGTAGTAACAGCCAAATTCTCTCCCTGGCCATCATTTTCTTTTCTTTGATGAATTTTTCTAGCATATTGTCAGAAGAAAATATTTTGGCTGCTATCGGCACGATCATTTTGAGTGCTGAAGTTAATTATTTATGTGGCTATTATTAGTTCTCCCTGCTATATTATGTTGCAAAACACACTGGATTCTTGGTGAACAAGTATGTTCCATAACTACACTGTTGAATAAAATGGAATCTTGTGGCCTAAAACAAGTGAATGAATAATGTACCGTTACTGACTTTTGTCAACTGAAATATAAATTCAATTGACTAGAAATTCATGGAAATGAACATGTGTTTCACCAATAGCAGAACATTTTCCATTTGAACAGAATTGTTCCCATATGGTGGTTACAAACGCCTTGAGAAAATAATGCCCTCCACACCTATTTGTTCATTAAAATTGTTCTTTTTAATGAACCCTATAAATAACTAATAGGGTTAATAGGAGCAAAATTTAACAGATAACAGACAGGCAAGTCCCCAGCTCATTAACTTAAGCTCCTGTTCCAAAATGAAGTCTTCCTTGAAAATGCCTCTATTGATCTGTTAATCATTAAATGATCCATTATTTCTGAGCAATTTCAGCACTGCACATTACGTAATGTTTGCCATTCTCTATGTAAAACAGAGCAATTTTATTTCTAAAGTTTTATTTCTAAATATCATAGTTTTGACAAATTTTGTAGAGTATGTTTGATGCACTGGGATGAATATCCCAGTGCAAGAGTGTCATTAAAATATATAATGCATAGTAGTTTATAGTATTCTTTTCAGAGGATATAAATGAAGGTTTCTCAAAGTTGGTAACTTTAAGATAAGCCCAGAATTCCCCAGTTTTTTTTTTAAAAAAAAATCCTTTTACAACTGGAATCTGGAATTTAAAAAAATGTGGTGTGGAATATTTCCATACTTCAGAGCAATTTCTTCATTATAATTCTCTCCAGTTTCTGTCCCACAGAAAAATTTGAGCCATTCTCCCAAAGGTGCTTTTTAAAGAGACATCTGGACTTTCTTTGAAGATGTTTTGCTTCTCACCTGAGCTTCTTCAGTTCTGAGAATCTTCATAGAAATTCAGCCATTCATAAAATAAACATACAGCCATCCTTAATGGATTGTTTTGGGGTTCTCTCCCCCTTAGGATCTTTTCTTTGCTCTTTAAAATTCCTGCATACCATACACTTAAGTTGCTGATACTTCCAGATAAGTTCCTCTAATGTTATTTTGGCTATCCTGGGCTCTATATTCAGAGAATGAATTCACTATTTGCATACACAATAGACAACACAGGTATCTCCATGTGCACGTCTGTTTGTGTGTATTCCCTGGCTTTTGTTAAAACAATGGAAAGGATTATTTCTCTTTATTCATTTAAATCAGATCATCCCCAATAAAGAATATCTCAACTTTCCAATCTTCTCATTTTATTTAACCTTCACTGTCAGAGCAGTTTCCATTAGAATCACTACAACTTGGTTAAACAAATTTGAAATTATTACATTCTAATATATGCATCCACATGACATTAAGTCAAAGGGATTTGAAATATTACCTTCATTATACAGTATTTGTGTCTTTAAGTCATACGTTGTTAAATTTTTATATGCAAAATATTCAGGCAGCGCACTTATGCAAACAAGAGGGTACATTGAAAATCGAAGCACAAAAAAGAAAGAAAGAAAAACCACCCTATCATTGTAATAATTTTCAACAAGAGGGTCAGTGTTTCCTGCTTTTAAAGACAAGAGAGCAAAATTAATAAACTGATTAATTTGCCTCATTAGTCCTAATTTTTTAATAGTAGCTACAATGAGACTGTGTGGAATCAAGATCCTTGTGTAATTGGCATCATCATCTACATGATAATTAAGTCAATCTATATCAGACTTTTCCCCCACAATTATTTGAACTGGCTAAAAGTACATTCAGGCCTACTGAGTTGGATTCCCTTTCTCAAAAATTGTGAGACTAAAGCTATTTCTTTGCTTTACAGTGTCTTTATGGCATCACTTCCCATTGCTGATAATTTGACCCAACAATGGTTGGATAACTTCATCAGTCTGTATAAGTATGATCCGTTCCTTACTGCATTCTCATTCTTGAATCATAACCCCATATGGAAGACACATTAAACTTAATGCAAAAATGATCCCATTAGCTGTCTCATTATTTGTTTAATAGTGCTGTAAATGAATTGTGACTCCATTAAATGTTTATGGTGGGTTTCAGAGATCCATTTGTCAAACGTTAAGATGAAATGTGACAAAGAAGCAATGTTTAAAGGATACTTGAGGAAGGGACAAGTGAAATTGCTTGTTCAGAAGGATGCTGGTTAAAGGGGAACACCACACCGCTTTCTGATTCCCCCATGCTTCACTCAAGTTGAAAGGCTGTGGTTCATCTCAAATTGGAATGCACAGAGGGAAGTACAGAAACCTACTCTGATAATGGAAGAATTGTGAGAATCAATGTAGTTTGAGAACTGAGAATTTCTGAGAATCAGAATGAGAACGTAAGTGAAAGAATTGCCATAGAAGCAATTTTAACTATATACAAAAAGAGCAAATAAAGTGGTTTGCTCACCTGGGGAGGCTGTCTTAGGATTCCATACAAGGCATACAAAAAGAGGAGAAGGCCAAACATTGCAGGTTTTACCCAGATGGAAAGACAGCATCAAAGACACATTACAGCAGCATTAATTAACAATTAATGAGGCTACAAAAAGAGTAAGGAAAAAAAAACTTTGAACCTTCCAAAGTGGTAAAACAGGAAGTAAAGAAGAAGAGATGAAAATACCTGAAAACTTAATAAAGGCAGTACAGATGTCTTTTAAAGACCCTCTGAAAATTAACTGAAAAACCACTAAAAAAAGTGGTAATTCCATATTTTAGTCTTATATTATTTTTAACACTTCCTTGCCTTCTCAAATTAGGTTTGTTTCTTTAGGTAGCTGATGATGTATGGATTTTTTAAAAATGGAATTGCTGTAGGACTAAAGCATATTATCACCATTAGGACAGTGGAATAATATTTTTTTGGTCCTACTCCAAAATATTATTCTAAAACAAATAGTGAAATGCTTGTTATATATCCAAAAAGAAGAAGAAGAAGAAGAAGAAGAAGAAGAAGAAGAAGAAGAAGAAGAAGAAGAAGAAGAAGAAGAAGAAGAAGAAGAAGGAGAAGAAGAAGAAGAAGAAGAAGAAGAAGAAGAAGAATTTTCCTGGGATAAAGCTGCAGGATATATTTAAGGAGTTTAAGGAGTTGGTGACCAGATGCTACATGTAGGCTACTGCATTCCCTTCCCCTTTTCCTTTCAAATATGGAGTGTTGCACAGCTATGCTTGAAGCCCATGTTCATCCTGAATGTGCAGCAGAATGATTAAAAGTGAGATATATAGATCTGAACTCCTATCTGTTGGAATTCATTGCTGGAATGTATTTCTGTGCAATAACTACAGTAATATTCAGCCAGTAGATGTCAGTATTTATATATTTGGCTCTATGGTATATACTCTATGCTCTTTTGTTCTGAATTGGGTTTCCTGTTTCTTGTTACAGTTATATAGTTGAGCAGTAAAGCACATGGTGACTGTATTCTTTGTTTGTGGTGTTTCATATAAACAGAATTTCAAATACTATCCCCATCAGGAAAATGGGTTTCAGAGTTGGATCTGAAAAAAAAAATTAGCATGCTGTAAGGGTATGTGGAAATGACCTTGGGAGACAGAAAGAAAAACCACAGACTGGAAAACCAATGTGTAAAAACCTCAGTCTACAGAAGAAAAGGAAGACCTGGGAAATGATTAAAAAGGATTGTGCCTGGACAATCTTCCAGGGCTTTATCTTTTTCTTTCTTTATTTTACTTTATTTTATTTATTTATTTATTTTATTATACAGCACGTATTTTATTTTTACACTTGTTTTTCTAAGTACCTAAGTAGTAAATACATAAATACATCCAGATTTTAAGCGATTATATACCATCAAGTTGTTTTTAACTCTTTGCAATAATAAAAATGATTTTTCCCATAGTGATATAGCCTAAACCTTGACCTTCAGATTTTCCATTGCTACTGTAACTGAATCCATTTACCCTGATGCTGCTTTTCTTTCCTTTCATATTTCCATAAGCTTTAGAGCCATCTCCATAAAGCAAGGTCTTTGCAAAATGT